>NC_084755.1:1597436-1677436 GCF_033978785.1 Entelurus aequoreus
ATTTTGTTATTTGGGTGATGTTCGCTAAATAAAGGCACGTGGGCTGTCTGTAAAGGATCCATGTTCCAAAATGTATTTCAACTTGACAAAGTCAAGTCGTGAACATGGTCGACTGCAGTTTGTAGTTTCTTTTTGCCAGCACAGACTATATCTGTTAGCACTCACTGGATACATACACAGGTTGGGAAAGTCATTTAAAGCTGAAAAGTCCACATTATCAATTTAAACAATATTCATTTTGATTTGTGACTCGACATGCGACTTCTAAACATGCATTTTAATGTAATCATTGATATTTATCTTGATTGATTGATTGTTGAGTAGTTTGTTCAACATATAGTAAGTACACTGTTAGACTGCAACCAGCAGAGGCAATTAGAAATTGAGCTCATCATCATCTGCGGTCACTCGAACGAGTATGACGATCCTCCTGGTAGGGGTGTATCCCTTTATGGAGGATGCCTGTGCGTGACTTTCTTTTACGTGGGGAGACTGGTGCACAAACAGTCACCACACGATCCATGACAGAATCGGGGTCAGGGTCCAGTGGCATGGAGTCCAAGACGACTGGGGACCCTTTTCTGCTGCAGCCTTCCTCCGCCATCGCAGCCGTTGTGGTAGTTCTTAAAGGCTTACTGAAACCCACTACTACCAACCACGCAGTCTGATAGTTTATACATCAATGATGAAATCTTAACATTGCAACACATGCCAATACGGCCGGGTTAGATTAGTAAAGTGCAATTTTAAATTTCCCGCGAAATATCCTGCTGAAAACGTCTCTGTATGATGACGTTTGCGCGTGACGTCACGGATTGTAGCGGACATATTGGGACAGCATTGTGGCCAGCTATTAAGTCGTCTGTTTTCATCTCAAAATTCCACAGTATTCTGGACATCTGTGTTGGTGAATCTTTTGCAATTTGTTTAATGAACAATGAAGACAGCAAAGAAGAAAGCTGTAGGTGGGAAGCGGTGTATTAGCGGCCGGCTGCAGCAACACAACTAGGAGGACTTTGAGTTGGACATGCAGACGCGCTACCGTGACTACACAGCTTTGGCTTCCAAACATTTGATCGCTTGCCTGTACGTGCGTGCTGCTATGTGCATGTCACGTACGTAACTTTGGGGAAATATATGTGCTGTATGAACTTTACGGAGGTGAACGGTACTTTGGGCTGTGGGATTGAGTGTGTTGTGCGGGTGTTTGAGCTGTATTGGTGGGTTATATGGACGGGAGGGGGGAGGTGTTTGTTATGCGGATTAATTTGTGGCATATTAAATATGAGCCTGGTTGTGTTGTGGCTAATAGAGTATATATATGTCTTGTGTTTATTTACTCTTTTAGTCATTCCCAGCTGAATATCAGGTCCCACCCGCCTCTCGCAGCATCTTCCCTATCTGAATCGCTTCCACTGACCTCTAATCCTTCACTCTCACTTTCCTCATCCACGAATCTTTCATCCTCGCTCAAATTAATGGGGTAATCGTCGCTTTCTCGGTCCGAATCGCTCTTGCTGCTGGTGGCAATGATTGTAAACAATGTGCAGATGTGAGGCGCTCCACAACCTGTGACGTCACGCTACTTCCGATACAGGCAAGTCTTTTTTTATCAGCGACCAAAAGTTGCGAACTTTATCGTCGATGTTCTCTACTAAATCCTTTCAGCAAAAATATGGCAATATCGCAAAATGATCAAGTATGACACATAGAATGGACCTGCTATCCCCGTTTAAATAAGAACATTTCATTTCAGTAGGCCTTTAAATCTACCGTCTTCCGCCTGCTCCGCCGTTGAGGTCTTCACCGTATCCCTGGCTAGGGGGCAGTCAGGTACTAGGCCTTTGCCAAGGGCCACCTGGGGTAACAGTAGTAAAGGGGTTAACCTCCTAGTGCCCCAAGACCCAATAGAGGAGCCTCCACTGCCGGATGCACTTTAACGTAATGCCCAGGACACAAGAAATTGAGTCCTGGAAGAAATTGAGCTAAACCCATGCAGACACCAGCATAAAAACAGGAGTTCAGAACATTCAGAGACCGATTCCCCTCTAGAAAATGCAGTCAATAATTATGGCACAATTCATATGATATGGAAATGTGTAGTTCAGAAATAAGGCGCTAAATAGTTGTTTTTTTCTACTAAAGAAGGCAGAAACCTCATTTTGAAATCCGCCACAGGCAAATCCCAGGGAATGGGAATCACCTGTCGAATCCCTAAACCCCAAATAATCATAATAGATGTGCGGTCAGTCAAGCCCTGATAGATCATGTCGTCAGTCCAAATTCCCAATTAGGAAAGCCTTCCTGGGATTTCAGGATCCCTGGCATTTCACAAGCTACAGCTGTGACCACACACACTATTTTCCTACGGAGGTGAAGTGGAAGTGAGCCACAAATCCTCACCTTAAACAACGGTGCATTTTCTGTAATGCCAAAGCAGAGCAGCGCAACCGTGTCGCATGGATGTTGAGTCTAGGAAATCACAGTGACATCACTTCCCCTTAATCCTGAAGGCTTAGCTGAAAATTTACTCAAGTGTTAAACGTATATGCCATATGCCATTAAGCTCACGGCGGCTTAATGGACATCTCAGCTTTCGCTCTGAACTCCTCCGACTGTGCCACCAGCTGCACAGACAAGAATGCAAACTGTTCCTTTTTATATGGAACAATGAGTGACAGCTGAGAAATCTCCCCGTAAACCGCCTTGACTTTTCAGTCGCAGACTGTTTGAGGAACTGTGGAAAATGCTGTCCTGCAATGCCTACTTTAGCACATCATACAAGTGCTCCGAGTTAAAGGCCTACTGAAACCCACTACTACCGACCACGCAGTCTGATAGTTTATACATCAATGATGAAATCTTAACATCGCAACACATGCCAATACGGCCGGGTTAACTTATAAAGTGACATTTTAAATTTCCCGGGAAATATCCGGCTGAAACGTCGCGGTATGATGACGTATGCGTGTGACGAAGTCAGTATAACGGAAGTTATGGTACCCCGTAGAATCCTATACAAAAAGCTCTGTTTTCATTTCATAATTCCACAGTATTCTGGACATCTTTTGCAATTTGTTTAATGAACAATGAAGGCTGCAAAGAAGACAGTTGTAGGTGGGATCGGTGTATTAGCGGCGGACTACAGCAACACAACCAGGAGGACTTTGTTGGAGAGCAGACGCGCTAGCCGGCGACCTTACCTTGACTTCCTACGTCTCCGGGCCGCCAAACGCATCGGGCGAAGTCCTTCGTAGCGAAAAAAGATACGTCCATCACTGCCTCTCAAGTCCTTCACTGTAACGTTCCTCATCTACGAATCTTTCATCCTCGCTCAAATTAATGGGGTAATCGTCACTTTCTCGGTCCGAATCTCTCTCGCTCCATTGTAAACAACGGGGAATTGTGAGGAATACTAGCTCCTGTGACGTCACGCTACTTCCGGTACAGGCAAGGCTTTTTTTTATCAGCGAGCAAAAGTTGCGAAATTTATCGTCGATTTTCTCTACTAAATCCTTTCAGCAAAAATATGGCAATATCGCGAAATGATCAAGTATGACACATAGAATGGATCTGCTATTCCCGTTTAAATTAAAAAAAATAATTTCAGTAGGCCTTTAAGTAACCTTTATTTGGAGATTCGATTACATGGCGACCGTTGAGTTCAGCAACAGAGCCCAGTGATAGTCTAACTGATTAAAACATGATTTTCATCTTTGGCATCTGTGAAAGTGTGCATATCCTTAAAAAGCCTCCCTCTCGGTACCTCACCTCAGGGATCGTTGGCAGCAGGGTGAGTGTTATGGTGTCATGTTGTCACTCTCAATGGTCACACGCCCCCGACTGGGGATCAGACCCTGCTTGGCTTTGCAATGCCATAATGATGCAGTGTCTCTAATCTACATATCCTCTGGGATAGAGCAAGCCCTTGATTTTAGATTTGGTCTTTCTTTTTCTTTTCTTTTTTACTAAAAAGTAGATAGCTGGTACACTGCAAAAAGTCAGTGTTCAAAAACAAGAACAAAAAATACAAAAATGAGGGGTATTTTATTTGAACTAAGCAAAATTATCTGCCAATAGAACAAGAAAATTTGGCTTGTCAAGACTTTCCAAAACAAGTCAAATTAGCTAACCTCAATGAACCCAAAAATACCTTAAAATAAGTATATTCTCACTAATAACAAGTGCACTTTTCTCGGTAGAAAAATATAATATGAGACCTTTTTGCTCAATATGTTGAAAAATATTCTTAAATGAAGTAAATGCTAGTGCCATTATCTTGACATAATGATATGCGCTCGGCATTACATTTCTTGAAACCAGCAAACTTATACTAAAAACTAATTTATTGTTCTTAATGGAAAGGCAACAAGGCTTGTTACTCTCGGGGTCTCCTAGCCGCTCAGGCAAATCATATTGTCTAAAAATGCATTTTTCCATCGATATCATGACATCATCGCGCCAAGTGCGTGCTCTTTCAGTCAATTAGTGTGCATATATACAGAACGGCCCTCGGCCAAAAATGTTTTAATTGTAATTTTAAAGAATTTACCTGAATGTGCATGAACTATTTTTGTTCAAAATTGTTAGAAATGTTAAATGTTTAAATATTAACTGTCCGTTTACTGTACTGTGCCAACTGTACTACTATATGAGTACGTGTTTTCTATTGTTTCATTGAAAATAAAACAGCGAAGTCTATTTGGCCGTCATCCGTTTTAATTATGAGACACAATTGTGTCAAAGTCATGTTTTTTTTTTTTCATGCTTAAAATAAGAAATGATTACTTTAAAAAAGTAGTTTTATACTTGTGAGTGTTGATGACACAGCTTTGCAACAGTTGATATTCTAGTTTCAAGCATGTTTTACTCAATATAGGTCATAACATCTCAGCAACAAGCTGTAATATCTTACTGAGATCATTTAGGACCAAAACACTTAAAACAAGTAAAACACTCTAACATAAAATCTGCTTAGTGAGAAGAATGATCTTATCAGACAGAAAATAAGCAAATATCACCCTTATTTGAGATATTTCATCTTACTTAGATTTCAGTTTTTGCAGTGTAGCCCAAGAAAATTATAAGATGACTATTAGCCTACGGAGACAGCCAAAAAATCTACTAATGTTACTTACCGCGATGTGCTTCCTCAAATTTGACGTTGAGTTCATGTAAGCTTAAGCTTGTTGTTTGCCGCTGAAACTTTCTGTGCAGTTAATCATGTGACCGCATGGCTCTGTTTGATTGGTGAAACGGAGTCAAGCGTCACCAGTGACTGCATTTGATTGGTGAAACGGAGTCAAACGTCACCAGTGACTGCATTTGATTGGTGAAACGGAGTCAAACGTCACCAGTGACTGCATTTGATTGGTGAAACGGAGTCAAGCGTCACCAGTGACTGCATTTGATTGGTGAAACGGAGTCAAACGTCACCAGTGACTGCATTTGATTGGTGAAACGGAGTCAAACGTCACCAGTGACTGCATTTGATTGGTGAAACGGAGTCAAACGTCACCACTGACTGCATTTGATTGGTGAAACGGAGTCAAACGTTACCAGTGACTGCATTTGATTGGTGAAACGGAGTCAAGCGTCACCAGTGACTGCATTTGATTGGTGAAACGGAGTCAAGCGTCACCAGTGACTGCATTTGATTGGTGAAACGGAGTCAAACGTCACCAGTGACTGCATTTGATTGGTGAAACGGAGTCAAACGTCACCAGTGACTGCATTTGATTGGTGAAACGGAGTCAAGCGTCACCAGTGACTGCATTTGATTGGTGAAACGGAGTCAAACGTCACCAGTGACTGCATTTGATTGGTGAAACGGAGTCAAACGTCACCAGTGACTGCATTTGATTGGTGAAACGGAGTCAAGCGTCACCAGTGACTGCATTTGATTGGTGAAACGGAGTCAAGCGTCACCAGTGACTGTATTTGATTGGTGAAACGGAGTCAAACGTCACCAGTGACTGCATTTGATTGGTGAAACGGAGTCAAACGTCACCAGTGACTGCATTTGATTGGTGAAACGGAGTCAAACGTCACCAGTGACTGCATTTGATTGGTGAAACGGAGTCAAACGTCACCAGTGACTGCATTTGATTGGTGAAACGGAGTCAAGCGTCACCAGTGACTGCATTTGATTGGTGAAACGGAGTCAAACGTCACCAGTGACTGCATTTGATTGGTGAAACGGAGTCAAACGTTACCAGTGACTGCATTTGATTGGTGAAACGGAGTCAAACGTCACCAGTGACTGCATTTGATTGGTGAAACGGAGTCAAACGTCACCAGTGACTGCATTTGATTGGTGAAACGGAGTCAAGCGTCACCAGTGACTGCATTTGATTGGTGAAACGGAGTCAAGCGTCACCAGTGACTGCATTTGATTGGTGAAACGGAGTCAAACGTCACCAGTGACTGCATTTGATTGGTGAAACGGAGTCAAGCGTCACCAGTGACTGCATTTGATTGGTGAAACGGAGTCAAGCGTCACCAGTGACTGCATTTGATTGGTGAAACGGAGTCAAACGTCACCAGTGACTGCATTTGATTGGTGAAACGGAGTCAAACGTCACCAGTGACTGCATTTGATTGGTGAAACGGAGTCAAACGTCACCAGTGACTGCATTTGATTGGTGAAACGGAGTCAAACGTCACCAGTGACTGCATTTGATTGGTGAAACGGAGTCAAACGTCACCAGTGACTGCATTTGATTGGTGAAACGGAGTCAAGCGTCACCAGTGACTGCATTTGATTGGTGAAACGGAGTCAAGCGTCACCAGTGACTGCATTTGATTGGTGAAACGTCACCAGTGACTGCATTTGATTGGTGAAACGGAGTCAAACGTCACCAGTGACTGCATTTGATTGGTGAAACGGAGTCAAACGTCACCAGTGACTGAATTTGATTGGTGAAACGGAGTCAAACGTCACCAGTGACTGCATTTGATTGGTGAAACGGAGTCAAACGTCACCAGTGACTGCATTTGATTGGTGAAACGGAGTCAAGCGTCACCAGTGACTGCATTTGATTGGTGAAACGGAGTCAAGCGTCACCAGTGACTGCATTTGATTGGTGAAACGGAGTCAAACGTCACCAGTGACTGCATTTGATTGGTGAAACGGAGTCAAACGTCACCAGTGACTGCATTTGATTGGTGAAACGGAGTCAAACGTCACCAGTGACTGCATTTGATTGGTGAAACGGAGTCAAGCGTCACCAGTGACTGCATTTGATTGGTGAAACGGAGTCAAACGTCACCAGTGACTGCATTTGATTGGTGAAACGGAGTCAAACGTTACCAGTGACTGCATTTGATTGGTGAAACGGAGTCAAACGTCACCAGTGACTGCATTTGATTGGTGAAACGGAGTCAAACGTCACCAGTGACTGCATTTGATTGGTGAAACGGAGTCAAGCGTCACCAGTGACTGCATTTGATTGGTGAAACGGAGTCAAGCGTCACCAGTGACTGCATTTGATTGGTGAAACGGAGTCAAACGTCACCAGTGACTGCATTTGATTGGTGAAACGGAGTCAAGCGTCACCAGTGACTGCATTTGATTGGTGAAACGGAGTCAAGCGTCACCAGTGACTGCATTTGATTGGTGAAACGGAGTCAAACGTCACCAGTGACTGCATTTGATTGGTGAAACGGAGTCAAACGTCACCAGTGACTGCATTTGATTGGTGAAACGGAGTCAAACGTCACCAGTGACTGCATTTGATTGGTGAAACGGAGTCAAACGTCACCAGTGACTGCATTTGATTGGTGAAACGGAGTCAAACGTCACCAGTGACTGCATTTGATTGGTGAAACGGAGTCAAGCGTCACCAGTGACTGCATTTGATTGGTGAAACGGAGTCAAGCGTCACCAGTGACTGCATTTGATTGGTGAAACGTCACCAGTGACTGCATTTGATTGGTGAAACGGAGTCAAACGTCACCAGTGACTGCATTTGATTGGTGAAACGGAGTCAAACGTCACCAGTGACTGCATTTGATTGGTGAAACGGAGTCAAACGTCACCAGTGACTGCATTTGATTGGTGAAACGGAGTCAAACGTCACCAGTGACTGCATTTGATTGGTGAAACGGAGTCAAACGTCACCAGTGACTGCATTTGATTGGTGAAACGGAGTCAAGCGTCACCAGTGACTGCATTTGATTGGTGAAACGGAGTCAAGCGTCACCAGTGACTGCATTTGATTGGTGAAACGTCACCAGTGACTGCATTTGATTGGTGAAACGGAGTCAAACGTCACCAGTGACTGCATTTGATTGGTGAAACGGAGTCAAACGTCACCAGTGACTGCATTTGATTGGTGAAACGGAGTCAAGCGTCACCAGTGACTGCATTTGATTGGTGAAACGGAGTCAAACGTCACCAGTGACTGCATTTGATTGGTGAAACGGAGTCAAACGTCACCAGTGACTGCATTTGATTGGTGAAACGGAGTCAAACGTCACCAGTGACTGCATTTGATTGGTGAAACGGAGTCAAGCGTCACCAGTGACTGCATTTGATTGGTGAAACGCAGGCATGCGATAGATCCTACTTTGAAGGTCTGTCTGACAAACCAAAACAAACAAAGCGTACATTAACAGATGGATAAAAATCAGTAGCGAGTAGCACGCTGAATGTAGATAAATGGAGCGGAGTAAAAGTAAAAGTATGTTGCATTAAAACTACCCTTAGAAGTACAATTTATCCCAAAAGTTACTCAAGTAGATGTAACGGAGTAAATGTAGCGCGTTACTACCCACCTCTGCTCATCTGTCATTAAGGCATGATGGTGAGTTTTGCAACCCAACCACTTGAGAACCACTCTGAAGTACAGCATATTTATGCTTCGTACTGTATTATTCCTTGAAAGGATGCACTGTATTAAACAGGAAATGCAAGGGGTGTGCTTACTTTAGTGAGGTACTGTGTTTCAGAACCAAATGCTTCTCTCATCAGTGTGTGAACAAACTCCAATGATTTAGAACTGTCAGGCGGTGCACACGACATTGTTTTGCCTGTCAGTAGATATTCGAACACTGCATCCCGACTATCCTTGAGCATCTGTGTTGTTTACAAAGGATGAAAGTCACATACCACAGCATCGTACATCTCCGACAGGAAAAAAAAAAAGATGCACAGAAGCAACCTTGCTTTTGAAGCCTGAACACTTTGCAGACGTTTTGTGAACACATCCCCCCTGAGGAAAAAAAGCCTTGACCCTGCGCCGTTTCCGTCTTCGCCTCGCCCGTACACACCTCCCCTTCCTTCTTACTCCTATACCCTCTCATCCTTTCAATAGCAGAATGTCAAACAACATGGCATCTTACAGCGCCAGCTATGACTCTGAAGAAGAGAGGAGGGGGAAAAAGCTGTACCACACAGACGGGCTGATTGAAAGCGTCTGTGAAGCCTTAGGTGTACGACATTCCTCCTCCTTCTTTCACTGACGCCTTTTATAAACAAGTTTTTAACGCTCCTGATCTAGTTTGACAAACTTTCTCCAAAGAGCATTTGAAGAGAGGCTGAGAGAGTGACACCCCCACATGTGCCTTTTTTGGGAGCCTACAGAATCAGGTCTCCGCTTATTCTCCTGCTTTTCAATCACCGCCATCCTTCTCTTTCTTCCTCTCATCCTTGCTTCATCTGTCACTGTCTTTTGGCCCCTTTATACTATGACAGGTCTCTTGTGGTCCTTTCAATTGCACCAACAAATGGTGATGTAACGGGGAAAAGACTAGAAAGAAGCAGATTACTAAACAGAATATCATCAAGGGTACAGTTTTGGAATAAAGTGCATTAATGAAGGGTATCCTCAATGCATCTCAGACTACTTTTATATTTAATGGAAAGATTAGAATACTTTACGAATCCCCAAAGAGAATTCAGGGTAATGTGTTTACTATTATTAGATTTTTTTATGATGTAAAGTGAAGGGCACATCTTTGGCTTTTTATTTTTAATGGTTTTTAAAGACTGTGTTTTAATGCCCTTTGTCACCGATTCTGTTCATAACTTTTATGGACAGAATTTCTAGGCGCAGTCAAGGCGTTGAGGGGATCTTGTTTGGTGGCTGCAGGATTAGGTCTCTGCTTTTTGCAGATGATGTGGTCCTGATGGCTTCATCTGGCCAGGATCTTCAGCTCTCGCTGGATCGGTTCGCAGCTGAGTGTGAAGCGACTGGGATGAGAATCAGCACCTCCAAGTCCGAATCCATGGTTCTCGCCCGGAAAAGGGTGGAGTGCCATCTCCGGGTTGCGGAGGAGACCCTGCCCCAAGTGGAGGAGTTCAAGTACCTCGGAGTCTTGTTCACGAGTGAGGGAAGAGTGGATGGTGAGATCGACAGGCGGATTGGTGCGGCGTCTTCAGTAATGCGGACGCTGTATCGATCCGTTGTGGTGAAGAAGGAGCTGAGCCGGAAGGCAAAGCTCTCAATTTACCGGTCGATCTACGTTCCCATCCTCACCTATGGTCATGAGCTTTGGGTCATGACCGAAAGGACAAGATCACGGGTACAAGCGGCCCAAATGAGTTTCCTCCGCCGAGTGGCGGGGCTCTCCCTTAGAGATAGGGTGAGAAGCTCTGTCATCCGGGGGGAGCTCAAAGTAAAGCCGCTGCTCCTCCACATGGAGAGGAGCCAGATGAGGTGGTTTGGGCATCTGGTCAGGATGCCACCCGAACGCCTCCCTAGGGAGGTGTTTAGGGCACGTCCGACCGGTAGGAGGCCACGGGGAAGACCCAGGACACGTTGGGAAGACTATGTCTCCAGGCTGGCCTGGGAACGCCTCGGGATCCCCCGGGAGGAGCTGGACGAAGTGGCTGGGGAGAGGAAAGTCTGGGCTTCCCTGCTTAAGCTGCTGCCCCCGCGACCCGACCTCGGATAAGCGGAAGAAGATGGATGGATGGATGGATGGTGTTTTAATGCCCACAAAGGCTGGAACATGTTCACATGTCAGGATAGGATAGGATAGGTCTTTATTGTCATTGCACAAGTACAACGAAACTTTGTTTTCAGCACAAACCCGTTCAAGATTAGACGAACAAACAGTGTACAGGGTTACAGAACAGGAACGCTGATGGGTCGCCACAAGGCGCCCCGTAAAAGATGGGAAAAAGGTAAACGCTGGGGGAGGATGAGTAAAAAAATACAATCTAGACTGGGCTCTTAAGGTGGAAAAAAAATTCCATAGCAAAGCACATATGCATGTTACTAAAATAGATGTCGAGACTTGCAACAGAGCCATTTGAGCCCATTTCCCCCCAAAATAAAACCCACCTAGAGCCACAAACTCTGTTCGATTCCAAAAATGGCGATAACGCCACTTATAGTTTTGTTACACTTGTACTATAACATGTATTGAATCAAAAACTTGACAAAAATACTCACATTTTATCTCTGGGTATAATGAAGAAAATTATCAAATTATTTTGAACATGAGAAAAAAAATACACTGGTCATTCCCTTGAGTTATTTTTTATTGAGTTAAAAAAAATAAAATCAACTCGCTCCAATATTAATTTGACTAAAAAGGGAAAACAACAACCTCGTCATCAATGAAAGCAAATTAATAAAAATGTAAATGGATAAAATGTTGGTAGTAATATGCTCTGGGCCTGTTTTGCTGCCAATGGAACTGGTGCTTTACAGAGAGTAAATGGGACAATGGGAAAAAAAGGAGGATTACCTCCAAATTCTTCAGGACAACCTAAAATCATCAGCCCGGAGGTTGGGTCTTGGGCGTAGTTGGGTGTTCCAACAGGACAATGACCCCAAACACATGTCAAAAGTGGTAAAGGAATGGCTAAATCAGGCTAGAATGAAGGTTTTAGAATGGCCTTCCCAAAGTCCTGACTTAAATGTGTGGTCAATGCTGAAGAAACAAGTCCATGTCAGAAAACCAACACGTTTAGCTGAACTGCACCAATTTTGTCAAGAGGAGTGGTCAAAAATTCAAGCAGAAGCTTGTGGATGGCTACTGTAAGGTTCAAACACTGATGACATTTATTAAACAGACAAAGAAGCAAGGAATTAAACAGAGACAGAATTAAATTTGGCTCAATGAGGAGAAACGCGTAGACCTGTACCCCTGTACAGTCTCCCACCACACTCCTCTCTTTTATTTGGACTTTCCCTGATTACATGGCAACAGCTGTTTCTAAAGGAAGGGGGGTCGTAAACAGCCGCTGCCTTTGGTCACAAAACAGTTCAAAGAAAAAGTGCCTGGAGGGGAGTCAGGTCCTGCTTCCTCTCCGCTTTGTAGATCTCGGGTCAAGACAAAAATCGGCCGCAGCTCTCAGGCGCTGCCCATCCATCCATCACCCCTATGTGTACATCTCTGGTAATGGGTACATTCGCACCCACCTGCACAAATGTACTTTAAAATGTAACAATCAAAATAAATATGCCTTTGTTTTTGTTTACTAGGGCATGCATATATAATATGCATTAGTTTGACCATTTAAAATCAATGATAATAAAAAGGAGATGCTTGAAAATAGCATAAAAATGCCCCAAAAACTTGGAAAAACGCGATTCATAGCGTTACTTTTTGGTGTAACCGTCATGAGCGTTTCTTTTATATTTTGATAAATCATCATAAATAGGTATTGATCAATCTTTAAGCTGTGTGTATTTGATTTCAGTTTGCTTTTGACATCTTATTTACAATTGTAGTTGAAACTTTTACAACCGTGTGTTGCGCTCATGATGGCGTAACCAAACTAGATTATTTTGAATATGTATTCCCTTTTTTACATTTAGTATATTTAAATATAGTGAGTTTTATGCTTTTTTCTTTTTGGAACATGTACTATGCATATAATACAATAAAGTAGAGATGTCCGATAATATCGGCCGATAAATGCGTTAAAATGTAATATCGGAAATTATCGGTATCGGTTTTTTATTATCGGTATCGGTTTTTTAAATTAAAAAAAAAAAATTAAATCAACATAAAGAACACAAGATACACTTACAATTAGTGCACCAACCCAAAAAACCTCCCTCCCCCATTGGGGGAGGGAGGTTTCCCCTCATTCACACAAAAGGGTCGTTTCTTTCTGTTATTAATATTCTGGTTCCTACATTATATATCAATATATATCAATACAGTCTGCAAGGGATACAGTCCGTAAGCACACATGATTGTGCGTGTTGCTGGTCCACTAATAGTACTAACCTTTAACAGTTAATTTTACTCATTTTCATTCATTACTAGTTTCTATGTAACTGTTTTTATATTGTTTTACTTTCTTTTTTATTCAAGAAAATGTTTTTAATTTATTTAATTTTATTTTATAAATTTTTTTTAAAAGTACCTTATTTTCACCATACCTGGTTGTCCAAATTAGGCATAATAATGTGTTAATTCCACGACTGTATATATTGGTTGATATCGGTATCGGTTGATATCGGTATCGGTAATTAAAGAGTTGGACAATATCGGAATATCGGATATCGGCAAAAAGCCATTATCGGACATCCCTACAATAAAGTCCCATATAAAATTATGTTTCTAGCAATACATTAATTTTGCCTTTGAAAGTAACACTCCAATGTCCATTAGTGGCGCTGTACACCTATGGGATTTGCGTTGAGGGTGTTGGATTGGGGGTGGAGTATGTGTGTGTAGCGTATATTATTTTTGTGGATGCATGTGTGTGTGTAAGCCTGCAGTGTGTCTCTGTTCCGCGGCCTTGATGTCGTGCAGCCGATAAGTCCAAAGTCAACAACGACAGGTGTGTGTCCATGAGAGACAAGACGGGAGTTTGTTGTGTCTTCGCTGCACTGTCCTTCAGGAGAGTCTCCAAGCCAGGGAAACAATCCAAGTTAGAATGTTTTGTATACGAGTGAAAATAAAATGAGCTTTTCACTCTAAATTGTCTATGACTGGTCCTCAAAATCCTGCGGGGCAGACAGTCCGATGTGATCCAAATCACAAGAGTGTCCACAGTTCTTCCCGCATCCTCCAATCATTTGTGGCAGCTTTGGGGTACTTTGAAGACTGCCAGCAACTTCCAATTTGTGGACAAACCAGAGCAACGCTTACTCCAATCAGCAGATGTCCTGTTGTCATAATTCCGAATAGGTAGATATCTTCACGTCCTCCACTGAAAAGGCTCCTTCTTCTCTCAAGAGTCCGTCGCGTGTCCAGCAACAACCTCTCCGTCACGACAAGTAGGTTCTCCCAAACCCAAGATCTTGTCAATTTCGTTGAGGCCAGTTAAATAGATCCAGCATGCAAATATTAAAGGCCTACTGAAATGAATTTTTTTCATTTAAACGGGAATAGCAGATCCATTCTGTGTGTCATACTTGATCATTTCGCAATATTGCCATATTTTTGCTGAAAGGATTTAGTAGAGAAAATCGAAGATAAAGCTCGCAACTTTTGCTCGCTGATAAAAAAAAGCCTTGCCTGTACCGGAAGTAACGTGACGTCACAGGAGCTAGTATTCCTCACAATTTCCCGTTGTTTACCATGGAGCGAGAGAGATTCGGAGCGACAAAGCGACGATTACCCCATTAATTTGAGCGAGGATGAAAGATTCGTAGATGAGGAACGTTACAGTGAAGGACTTGAGAGGCAGTGATGGACGTATCTTTTTTCGCTCTGACCGTAACTTAGGTACAAGCTGGCTCATTGGATTCCACACTCTCTCCTTTTTAATTTAAAAAATTTTTTTTTTTTAAATAAATGTTTTTATTGAATTTGACAGGTATTACACTATACAATAGAACAGTAATCACATTTTCCTTTTTTTTTTTTTTTTCCCCACCCACTTCCAAGAACAGCAACCCAACACACACACACCATACACACACAAACCCCCCCCCCCCCAGGTCCTACATAAGTTAAAGGTACAGTCACAAATGGAAAATAATTAGTACATCACTTTCTTCTCAACATAGGCAGATAATAAATATACACCCAGAATAAATGTAAATAAAAAATAAAAAAGGAAGCTGGTTTGTGAAAGGTGAACTTTTCATGTATCCTATAGCGTCTTTAATTTAGCTATGTAGTCAACCACACCACCCCAAACAGAATAAAACTTCCCAGGTGCCCCCCTAAGATTGAACTTTATTTTCTCCAGATCTAAATAAATCATAAGGTCTTTAAGCCATAAGGAGGCTTTGGGGCAAAATGGTGACTTCCACTCCAGCAAAATTCTCCTACGTGCTAATAAGGATGCAAAGGCGATACTATCCTTAAATTTTCTCCTTATTTGGGGATCTGATACCGTCCCAAAAATGGCCATTTCTGCACATGGTGTCAGGTTTAAATCCAATGCCTTAGCAAGGTGTTTGAAAATAGTTGTCCAATAGTCCAGCAAATGGGGACAAGACCAAAACATGTGCGTCATGTTTGCAGGTGACATGTGACATCGGAAAAAAAAGCCTTGCCTGTACCGGAAGTAACGTGACGTCACAGGAGCTAGTATTCCTCACAATTCCCCGTTGTTTACAATGGAGCGAGAGATTCGGAGCGACAAAGCGACGATTACCCCATTAATTTGAGCGAGGATGAAAGATTCGTAGATGAGGAACGTTACAGTGAAGGACTGGAGAGACAGTGATGGACGTATCTTTTTTCGCTCTGACCGTAACTTAGGTACAAGCTGGCTCATTGGATTCCACACTCTCTCCTTTTTCTATTGTGGATCACGGATTTGTATTTTAAACCACCTCGGATACTATATCCTCTTGAAAATGAGAGTCGACAACACGAAATGGACATTTAAAGTGACTTTTATCCCCACGACAATACATCGGTGACACACTTAGCTACGGAGCTAACGTGATAGCATCGTTCTCAAATGAAGATAGAAACAAAATAAATAAACCCCTGACTGGAAGGATAGACAGAAGATCAACAATACTATTAAACCATGTACATGTAACTACACGGTTAAAAATTCTCAGCCTTGTAAGGCTTAACAATGCTGTTGCTAACGACGCTAAGGCTAATTTAGCAACTTAGCAACCGGACCTCACAGAACTATGATAAAAACATTAGCGCTCCACCTACGCCAGCCAGCCCTCATCTTCCCATCAACAGCCGTGCTCACCTGCGTTCCAGCGATCGACGGCGCGACGAAGGACTTCATCCGTGGGTTTGGCGGCAAGCATCGGCTAGGCGTAGTAAGTAGTCCTTGTTGTGTTGCTGTAAGTATTGTACTTAGCCGCTAATACACCGATCCCACCTACAACGTTCTTCTTTGCAGCCTCCATTGTTCATTAAACAAATTGCAAAAGATTCACCAACACAGATGTCCAGAATACTGTGGAATTTTGTCGAAGAAAACAAGAGGTTTCTGTATCGGGTTCGATGGGGTCCAACCACTTCCGTGGATTTTATGACGTCACGCGCATAAATCATATCCAAAGGAGTTTTTCAACCGGAAGTGTGGCGGGAATTTTAAAATGTCACTTTATAAGTTAACCCGGCCGTATTGGCATGTGTTGCAATGTTAAGATGTCATCATTGATATATAAACTATCAGACTGCGTGGTCGCTAGTAGTGGCTTTCAGTAGGCCTTTAATATTATATATCCATCCATCCATCTTTTTTCTACTGCTTGCCTCTTTAGGTTATATTATTATATTAATATTAATGATATATTATATATAATATATTATTATAATCATGAGACAAATGTCAGTCTCCTTAAGGATGCCCCTTCAAAGATGTTTTGCTTGAAGGGGCCATGTTTTCCAATCAAACATTCTCAAATTTTACACTAATGCGCTCGTCAGTTGCTCAAATCCGAGCACCAAATTTGGGGTGTTTTTGTTTTTATGAGCTTTGTGACAAATTTGAAGTCAGTCTGTTTTCCGGGGTCAAACTTTGGGGAATAATGACAGCACCACCAGGTGGTGTATTTGTCAGTAAAATAATAACACAGTCAAGGTGCACGTTTTGCCAAATGTCCACTCTTGTGTGTGCTGCAGACCGGGTAAAAATCAGGACACTGTATTCTGTTCATTATGTTATCAGTCAGTTTTATATATAACTATGTTTATGGTAAAGTGTATTGTTTAACTAATGTTATTCCTTTCATCATTTATTCCTTTCTATTCTAAGCATGTACGCACACACACACACGCACACACACACACACACACATGCATTCTTGCATGCACACACACACACACACACACACACACACACACACACACACACACACACACACCAACACGTTCAAAGGCATCACATTGTCACCCTGCCTGAGGGATGATTAACACACCAGCAGCACAGACGGTGACTAAACATGAGTCGGGACATCAAACCAACCGGACCTCTGTCCTATTCTATTAAAGTTTCCCTTTGTGTTTGCAAGGAGAAACACAATTTGTCAACGTGGAACTTAAAAGAGAGGTGACTTCACAAGAAATATGATATACTGTGGTAATTAACCAAATAACATAACATTATTACAGTGATTTATGTTGGCAATGAGAAACAAGTCTTTAGTAAGCATCTTTGGTCTTTGTCCTGGAAGGGACTGTGCCTCTCACTAGTGGCTTTAGGTCAAAACTGCACTACATTTCTCATTCCACACTTTCATGCTCTCAAAATTAAAAAAAATTATGTACTACAACTTAACCATTTAAACTTCAGTTAGGCTTTCAAGTGCATGAAAGTGTGGAAAGAGAAATGTAGTGATATTTGACTACATAGGTAGGTAGGTAGGTCTTTATTGTCATTGCACAAGTACAACAAACCCGTTCAAGATTAGACAAACAAACAGTGTACAGGGTTACAGAACAGGAATGCTGATGGGTCGCCACAAGGCGCCCCCCGTAAAAGATGGGAAAAAGGTCAACGCTGGGGAAGGATGAGTAAAAAAATACAATCTAGACTGGGCTCCTAAGGGGGCCTAGTCTGGAGTCGGAAAAAACCTCCATAGCAAAGCACATATACATATTACAACGTACATCTCAAGATATCTAGCAATAGAGGGGGGGGGGGGGAGTGGGGGCTACGGTGGCAGGCTGCATCTCTTCAGGCGCTGCCCAGCCGTCCATCACCCCTAAGGGATTCGCGTCAAGAGCGTTGGATGGGGGGTGGGGTATGTGTGTGTGTTTGGCGTAGATTTTTTTGTGGATGCATGCCTGCCGTGTGTTGTGCAGTCGCTAGTCCAAAGTCAACAATAACTAGGCTGACCATATTCTGAAATCCCAAAAAGAGGACACATATATGCGTGCCAAGGCCGGGACTAGGTGAAAATTTGCCAATGATACTCGAACTTGCTTTATAAATAATATATTTCTTTAAATAAAGCATTTTTTCTCCTCTGTTGACAGCAGTGTTGGCGCTAGGAATTTTCAAAATGGGGTCCCAGGGACCCCATCAAGTCATAAAAATGGGGTCCCACAGTAAATTTTTGGGGTCCCACTTTTTTGTAAGCGTTTTGAAAACAAATGACAAATGTATGCATTATCCTGTTATATCTCACATTCTATATTGTGTTTTGGAAAAAGGTTGTCATAAACATTACTTAATTCATTAAAAAAGATAATACAAAAGAAAACAAATTTTTATACATATGTAAATGTATTCAGTTATAAACATTCATTCACTTTCTTCTTTCCTTTATGGATCTAAACTTTACCGCTGCTGGTAGTTTTTTCTATGTTTTTATTTAATAAGTTGTAGGTGTATTTATTTCAGTATAAAAGTGTAAAAAGTGTTTTGCTTGGGTCATGAAATGATGATAATCGTGTGCCAGGACATACATACATACAAATCTCTGGAGTCTACATCAACTTCGGATCTATTCCTCATTTCAAATTTTTATGTTGTTTTTTTTGCTTGTTTGTTTTCCGCCCTTTTTGGTCAAACAAAACTATGTTTTTTTATGGCAAACACACAAAATATGCAAAATTTTCCACCAAAAATATTTTTCAAAGTGTAATATTTGATGTGAAGTAATGGGAACCTTGGATAGGTCAATAATTCATAATAACATTGATTTTGATTCAATATTATGTTTTGAGCAATGACAGTTTGAAAGAAAAAAAAAACAGCTTTGTTTTATTAGTCAACATTGCAACCAACATTGCAACTTTTTCTAAATTACATTTCACCTTTAAGCTTTTTTATTTCACTTTTGTTATGTTTTATTATTTTTAGAACGTGCCGTGGGCCTTTAAAACATTAGCTGTGGGCCACATATGGTAAAAAGAAATGTAAAAAAAATTAATAATCTGCGTCCTTTCTGATTTCAATGCGTTAAAAAGACACAAAAAGTGCGTTAACGCCAACACTGCTTGACAGTATAACAAAATAAGTCACACTTATATTCTGTAACATTCACAGTTTTGGAAAAAAAAGTGCAGAGGTAGAAATATTCAAAATAACCTCTTGGCGTCTGCTATCCAAGTAAGTACTCCTTGTTGTGTTGCTGCAGCCAGCCGCTAATACACCGATCCCACCTACAACTTTCTTCTTTGCAATCTCCATTGTTCATTAAACAAATTGCAAAAGATTCACCAACACAGATGTCCAGAATACTGTGGAATTGTTCGATGAAAACAGAGCAGTTTGTATGGTGACACATTGGGTACGAATACTTCCGTTGCCGTCGTGACGTCACGCGCATACGTCATCATACATAGACGTTTCCAAGCGGAAGTTTAGCGGGAAATTTAAAATGTCACTTTATAAGTTAACCCGGCCGTATTGGCATGTGTTGCAATGTTAAGATTTCATCATTGATATATAAACTATCAGACTGCGTGGTCGCTAGTAGTGGCTTTCAGTAGGCCTTTAAAGCGCCTGCAGAGCTGCTGGAGATACTTGAAATGCTTTTGCTGCAATATTGTTTTGTGCCTTCAGGAATTTCTGACATTTTTCCCCACTAAACAGCTTTAAATATATTCTCAGATGTAGTTTTTTTTTTTAATGTAACTGAAGCTTCACTGTTGTGTCACCTTTGCCACTGAGAAGCTACGAGGATCCCTTCTGACACAGTGGGTAACTTTTGATCCGGGTAAAGCTAGCGCGCAAATGAAAACAGCTGTTTTTGATGAGTAACCTTTTTTTTGTCTTCCAGTCACGCAAACACAAAACCTCACATGTTTTAATCGTGCACTCGGGCAGACGCGAGCCGAATTTGGCGCGTCGTTCACATTTTTAAAGCTTCACATGTTCAAAATATGAATGTTTTATTTAATCATTGGCTTCACTCTGGAGCGAGACGCAGCAAACGTGCAGCTTCTTTCATCCAGAGTCATGTGATCTTTGTTCAACTGAAACTAAAGAAGTTGTGTTTTTTGTGGCATGACAACACAACCTTCCTTTTTTCATTGTGGCTGCTGGTTACAGGAGCTCTGCTCTCGTGTGTATCCTTCTTTTCTGCTTTCGATGTTTCCATCCATCCGTTTTCTACCGCTTGTCCCTCTCGGAGTCGCAGGGGGTGCTGGAGCCTATCTCAGCTCTTATTTTATTGGGTTTGCCATTTGGCTTGGCCACTTTCGGGACTGGGCAAAAAGGAGTGGCACTTCCGTGACATCTGCTTTTTTTTGTTACTTTTGGATTTACCTGGAGGGGAGCTTTTTGAGCATGGCCATGTTTGCACAAGAGACCAACTGCTGGCTCCCTGCGACACCAGAGTCCGCGTGGAGAGACCGGAGGAGATGCAAAGGAACAGACAGGGCTTCAGGATGCACAAGCTTCATGGAGCTGAATGAGCACGTATCGGATACTTCCATCCCCCTAAACAAATGGTCACTAATTTGTGCAGACTGTACATTGGCCGGGGGTTAGTGGGCAGCCTGGGACTTTCCTGGTTGCTTTGTTGGGCCTGTTTGTCTGCTCTTGAATGGGATTGTGCTGAAAATCTTCAATTTCCCCTGGGGGATTATTCAAGTATTTCTGATTCTGATTCTTTGTAGCTGTGTGTAGAAATGGCGCCGCTGAAGTGGCAGCTGGTTGCATCACCTCTGTGCTATTCTAGTGTCCTATGTCATATGTGTTCTTTGATGTTTCCCTCTTGTTTTCATGAGTATTTACCTATTTGTTTGTGGACTTCATCTGCTCCGCAACCACACAATTTTACCATTGTGGGATGAATAAAGTCTATCCTATCTAATATTATTTTTGCAATGCAAATGTTCTGTTGTGTTAATAATTTTTTTAACAAGATCTCGCTTTGTTTCTCGCTTCGTTGTTTACAGGTAGACATGAGGGTCAAAATATTGGAGTCCAAGCACCTGGAGGAGAAACTGAAAATGCAGCAGAGACACGATGTGGCTGTTGACAAAGTAAGGACGAAAAAAATGATACAGCTACAAATACAAGCAGAAAACGTTTACATCATTACTTTGCCATTCATAAAAATGGATGAAGGGCGGTGTGGCTCAGTTAGTAGACTTAAGTTGTTGCTGGTTTGTATTCTGCTTCCACCATCTCAGTCACGGCCGTTGTGTCTTTGGGCAAGACACTTCACCCACCTTGCTCCCAGTGCCGCTCACCAAAAAAATGTGTATGAATGTGAATGACTGATGGTGTTCGGAGAGGACATACGCACAAATTGACATTTCCGCCAGTCTACCTCAGGGCAGCTGTGGCTACAAATGTAGCTTACCACCATCATGTGTAAATGTGGAGTGAATGAATAATGGGTTCTATCATCATTTAGAAGGCTTTTGGGGTTTGTTTATTAAACGTTCCTGCATATTAGACTCCAGAATAGAAGACAGTATGCTTTCAATTGTATGTTCAAAGGGTTCTTTGAACAACCTTCAATTAGGGCTGGGCGATATGGACAAAAAAGTATATCTCGATATATTTTTACTTAAACTTGATATTCGATATATATCTCGATATATGTTCCGGTGAACGTATACATATAAAGATATTCAATTTTGAACAAGATTCACTGCAATTGAAGTGAATGACAACTGTACTGTAAACAGTCAACTGTAAACTGTTTAAGTAGCACAGAATTACATTACATAACATAAATAAAATAGAAAAATATTCTTTCTACGTAAAATAAATAACGTACATAGCTGTACAAAATATTCCAACATGTATTAAACTCGGATAAAAAAATACATTTGCAGGCAGGCACTTTTTAATTGCCAGTCAACGATGTAATGGACTGTCATACACGTACGGTTCTGGTCAGCGCCAAGTAAGTGATTTGACTTCATTGTGCGGCTTCAAGGGTAAGGACAGGGTCCTCGTGCATAGAGAGATTCATGAGGTTTGATTAAAAGACAAGAGCATTGTACATTCATACATGTACACTACCGTTCAAAAGTTTGGGGTCACCCAAACAATTTTGTGGAATAGCCTTCATTTCTAAGAACAAGAATAGACTGTCGCGTTTCAGATGAAAGTTCTCTTTTTCTGGCCATTTTGAGCGTTTAATTGACCCCACAAATGTGATGCTCCAGAAACTCAATCTGCTCAAAGGAAGGTCAGTTTTGTAGCTTCTATAGCGAGCTAAACTGTTTTCAGATGTGTGAACATGATTGCACAAGGGTTTTCTAATCATCAATTAGCCTTCTGAGCCAATGAGCAAACACATTGTACCATTAGAACACTGGAGTGATAGTTGCTGGAAATGGGCCTCTATACACCTACGTAGATATTGCACCAAAAACCAGACATTTGCAGCTAGAATAGTCATTTACCACATTAGCAATGTATAGAGTGTACTTCTTTAAAGTTAAGACTAGTTTAAAGTTATCTTCATTGAAAAATAAGGACATTTTAATGTGACCCCAAACTTTTGAACGGTAGTGTAGTTCTCTCCAAACTAAAGCATCATACGTTAGGTTAGACTCTGCAACGGCCCCGTTTTGTCTTTGGCATAAAAAACCCCTGAGTTTTGAACAAAGGCAGACTTGTGTCTACATGGTCCAAGCGTGGTGATGAGTGTAATCAATTGTAATCAGTTGTCCAGAGATCTTGGTATGTCTTTTTGTTGATGCAATCAAATGTAACTGATTGAATATAGAAAAAATATCAGTCTTCCTCTGATCGAAACTACTATGTGTTCCGAAGGACTAATTGAGGTCTGAAAAGGCCTTTCACCGAACATTTGCTAGATCCCACTGTAAAGCACTTTGAGTGTCTTGAAAAGCGCGATGAAAATCTAATCACTTATTGTTGTTATTGTTATTAAATGCATAAGCGGAAATATGGTAGCTGGAAAAGTGGACTTTGCTCATTCTAAAAAATAAATGGCAAAATAAGCTGATTATAAAGCGTATGTAGAGGTAGATACTTATGAGGTAGATACTTATGAACTGTGCCGGTGCTTAAAGGCCTACTGAAATGATTTTTTTAAATTTAAACGGGAATAGCAGATCCATTCTATGTGTCATACTTGATCATTTTGCGATATTGCCATATTTTTGCTGAAAGGATTTAGTACAGAAAATCGACGATAAAGTTCGCAACTTTTGCTCGCTGATAAAAAAAAGCCTTGCCTGTAGCGGAAGTAGCGTGACGTCACAGGAGCTAGTATTCCTTACAATTCCCCGTTGTTTACAATGGAGCGAGAGAGATTCGGACCGAGAAAGTGACGATTACCCCATTAATTTGAGCGAGGATGAAAGATTCGTAGATGAGGAACGTTGCAGTGAACGACTTGAGAGGCAGTGATGGACGTATCTTTTTTCGCTCTGACCGTAACTTAGGTACAAGCTGGCTCATTGGATTCCACACTCTCCTTTTTCTATTGTGGATCACGGATTTGTATTTTAAACCACCTGGGATACTATATCCTCTTGAAAATGAGAGTCGAGAATGTGAAATGGACATTCAGTGCCTTTTATCTCCACGACAATACATCGGCGAAATGCTTTAGCTACGAGCTAACGTGATAGCATCGTGCTTTAACTGCATATAGAAACAAAATAAATAAACCCCTGACTGGAAGGATAGATAGAAAATCAACAATACTATTAAACCGTGGACATGTAAATACACGGTTAATGCTTTCCAGGCTGGCGAAGGTTAACAATGCTGTGCTAACGACACCATTGAAGCTAACTTAGCAACCGGACCGCACAGAGCTATGCTAAAAACATTAGCTCTCCACCTACGCCAGCCAGCCCTCATCTGCTCATCAACACCCGTGCTCACCTGCGTTCCAGCGATCGGCAGAAGGACGAAGGACTTCACCCGATGCGTTTGGCGGCCCGGAGACGTAGGAAGTCAAGGTGAGGTCGGCGGCTAGCGCGTCTGCTCTCCAACAAAGTCCTCCTGGTTGTGTTGCTGTAGTCCGCTGCTAATACACCGATCCCACCTACAACTGTCTTCTTTGCAGCCTTCATTGTTCATTAAACAAATTGCAAAAGATGTCCAGAATACTGTGGAATTATGAAATGAAAACAGAGCTTTTTGTATAGGATTCTACGGGGTACCATAACTTCCGTTACTCTGACTTCGTCACGCGCATACGTCATCATACCGCGACGTTTCAGCCGGATATTTCCCGGGAAATTTAAAATGTCACTTTATAAGTTAACCCGGCCGTATTGGCATGTGTTGCAATGTTAAGATTTCATCATTGATATATAAACTATCAGACTGCGTGGTCGGTAGTAGTGGCTTTCAGTAGGCCTTTAAAGGCCTACTGAAATGAATTTTTTTTATTTAAACGGGGATAGCAGATCTATTCTATGTGTCATACTTGATCATTTCGCGATATTGCCATATTTTTGCTGAAAGGATTTAGTATAGAACAACGACGATAAAGATTGCAACTTTTGGTATCTGATAAAAAAAAGGCTTGCCCCTACCGGAAGTAGCGTGACGTAGTCAGTTGAACATATACGCAAAGTTCCCTATTGTTTACAATGATGGCCGCATGAAGTGAGAGAGATTCGGACCGAGAAAGCGACAATTTCCCCATTAATTTGAGCGAGGATGAAAGATTTGTGGATGAGTAAAGTGCAAGTGAAGGACTAGTGGGGAGTTGAAGCTATTCAGATAGGGAAGATGCTGTGAGAGTGACCTGATATTCAGCTGGGAATGACTACAACAGTAAATAAACACAAGACATATATATACTCTATTAGCCACAACACAACCAGGCTTATATTTAATATGCCACAAATTAATCCTGCATAAAAACACCTGCGTGTTTGTTATGCTAGCTCCTAGCTCCTCTGCTAGCTCCTAGCTCCATAGAACACGCCAATACAATACAAACACCTGATCAACACACACAATCACTCAGCCCAAAAGACCGTTTACCTAACCCAAGGTTCATAAAGCTTATATATTTTTAAAAAGTTACGTACGTGACGCGCACATACGGTCAAGTTATCGAATGTTTAGCAGCCAAGGCTGCATACTCACGGTACCTGATATTCAGCTGGGAATGACTACAACAGTAAATAAACACAAGACATATATATACTCTATTAGCCACAACACAACCAGGCTTATATTTAATATGCCACAAATTAATCCTGCATAATAACACCTGCGTGTTTGTTATGCTAGCTCCTAGCTCCTCTGCTAGCTCCTAGCTCCATAGAACACGCCAATACAATTCAAACACATGATCAACACACACAATCACTCAGCCCAAAAGACCGTTCACCTAACCCAAGGTTCATAAAGCTTATATATTTTAAAAAAGTTACGTACATACGCAAAAAAAAGCCAAAGCTGCATACTCACAGTAGCACGTCTGCGTCTTTGTCATCCAAATCAATGTAATCCTGGTAAGAGTCTGTGTTGTCCCAGTTCCCTACAGGCGTCTGTGTATCCAAATCAAAAGTCCTCCTGGTTAGAGTCTCTGTTATCCGAGTTCTTCCATCTTGACTGCATCTTTCGGGAATGTAAACAAAGAAGCGCCGGCTGTGTACTGTTGTGGCTGACTACGTTCGAAAAATACGTCCATTTCGCACCGACAACTTTCTTCTTTGCTTGCTTGGCTTCCTTCTCCATAATGCAATGAACATGATTGAAACAGATTCACGAACACAGATGTCCAGAATACTGTGGAATTATGAAATGAAAACAGAGCTTTTTCATATCGGCTTCAATGTGGAAGGCATACCCGTGTTCGTCGGGCTACGTCACACGCATACGTCATCCTCAGAGGCGTTTCGAACCGGAAGTTTAGCGGCAAATTTAAAATGTCACTTTATAAGTTAACCCGGCCGTATTGGCATGTGTTATAATGTTAAGATTTCATCATTGATATATAAACTATCAGACTGCGTGGTCGGTAGTAGTGGGTTTCAGTAGGCCTTTAAACAGTATCCAAACTGTACTTAAAAAATGGAAAACAATGACTCTATATCTTTAAAGAATTTTGTGATATTCAAGTTGAACTGAAGGGGTGTTCACACATTGCCGGTTTGATTGGAGGTTTATGGCGTTTGTCAAACTGCCGAAAACCGTGTCCCGATGATGGCGGTAAGCCTTTTTCAACATGCTTTTAACACCACTTCAGCGCAGATTGGCATGGTATCAAGGATCTTCCAGATCAAACGCGGTGCCTCCGTGTGGCTTCTTGATGAGCCTGTGATTGCTTCTGGTTATAACTTTGCCACCTTTGTACAATTACTGTGTTTATTTCATGAAAGTCTGGGAGAAAAATTGGACTAACTGTATATGGCGGTGTTAACACCCTATCATCACGACTCTTGTGGCGCGAATTATGGAAAGGCATTTTGAATACGCCACATTTCAAAACACCAAAAAATGTACATGTTTATATTTTTGTCGGTTCCCCGCAGTTCATGGCGAATAAGTAACCAATGACCAGCTTGCGTACACACAAAAACCTGTCGTACGCCCCTTTTTCACGGCACAATTGAGATGTATCAAAACTGACTTTGACAAGGAAATGTGCACTGCCTCACGGCAACTTCATGGCTGTCTTATGCACATTTGTGCAGGCTGGGGCTACTTTAGCTACACATATACAGTAAGTGATGTTGGGTAACATTTAATGGAAAGAAAGTGCCAACTTTAACTCCTCAGACTAGGGGTGTAACGGTACACACAAATTTCGGTTCGGTACGTACCTCGGTTTAGAGGTCACGGTTCGGTTCATTTTCGGTACAGTAAGAAAACAACAAAATATACATTTTTGGGTTATTTATTTACCAAATTTGCAAAATCTTCCACCAAAAATATTTTTCTTAGTGGAATATTTGATGTGAAGTAATGGGAACCTTGGATAGGTCAATAATTCATAATAACATTGATTTTGATTAGGGATGTCCGATAATGGCTTTTTGCCGATATCCGATATGCAGATATTGTCCAACTCTTTAATTACCGATACCGATATCAACCGATACCGATATCAACCGATATATACAGTCGTGGAATTAACACATTATTATGCCTAATTTGGACAACCAGGTATGGTGAAGATAAGGTACTTTTTAAAAAAATGAATCAAATAAAATAAGATAAATAAATTAAAAACATTTTCTTGAATAAAAAAGAAAGTAAAACTATATAAAAACAGTTACATAGAAACTAGCAATTAATGAAAATTTGTAAAATTAACTGTTAAAGGTTAGTATTATTAGTGGAGCAGCAGCACGCACAATCATGTGTGCTTACGGACTGTATCCCTTGCAGACTGTATTGATATATATTGATATATAATGTAGGAAGCAGAATATTAATAACAGAAAGAAACAACCCTTTTGTGTGAATGAGTGTAAATGGGGGAGGGAGGTTTTTTGGGTTGGTGCACTAATTGTAAGTGTATCTTGTGTTTTTTATGTGGGTTTAATTAAAAAAACAAAAACAAAACAAAACCGATACTGATAATAAAAAAAACGATACCGATAATTTCCGATATTACATTTTAACGCATTTATCGGCCGATAATATCAGCAGACCGATATTATCGGACATCTCTAATTTTGATTCAATATTATGTTTTGAGCAATGACAGTTTGAAAGAAAAAAAACCCAGCTTTGTTTTATTAGTCAACATTGCAACTTTTTCTAAATTACATTTAACCTTTAAGCTTTTTTATTTCACTTTTCTTATGTTTTTGTTTATTAAATAGTATTTTTAGAATGTGCCGTGGGCCTTTAAAACATTAGCTGTGGGCCGCAAATGGCCTCCGGGGCACACTTTTGACACCCCTGCTATAGATAATAAAAAATTAAATGTGATAAATCTATGGATAAAAAGCAGAGCCTGGCGACGCATGCGCGTTTATCGTAACTCTCTCTCTCTCTGTCTCTGTCTCTGCCCCTCCCTCACCAATGCTGCTGCGAGCATCATTTGTTTTGTTTTTAACCCCTTCTTAACCCTGAACGTACATTGAAAATACACACAACCCTAACTCAAAATGCCGGACATTTGAGGCATTTAAGAAACTCCGCCCTGACAGCAGCTAACGGGCTAGGATAGACTGACCATACGTCCTCTTTTCACCGGACATGTCCTCTTTTGCGGAGCTGTCAGGGCGGAGTTTCTTAAAACCCTCAAATGTCCGGCATTTTGAGTAAACAATGCACACCGTGTGTTGTGCCTCGGTGTGCATTGTTTACACAACGTGCGTTACGCTACTTGATATGTCCGTGTGGAAACTCGTTCGGTACACCTCCGAACCGAACCGGAACCTCCGTACCGAAACGGTTCAATACAAATACACATACCGTTACACCCCTACCTCAGACTGATTGATGTGCCCATCCGAGACATATAAACAATTACAGAGACCAGAGGGCAGCAAAATACTGCAGAAATAAAGAAAAACACAACTGCAAGAGAGCACAGTACCTTGGCAGCCATCTAGTGTTGTGTCGTTCGCGAACGATTCGTTCGAAAGAACGAATCTTTTGAGTGAACGTACTGAACCGAATCACTTCATGAACTGATTCGTTCCTTTCTCAGTTCAGTTGAGCTCCGCCGCGACCATGCCGGTATGAGTGGAACTGCCGCATTCTGTGACTCACTGAACCCTCGACGTCGGCAAACGACGCAGCCAATGAGAGGGCGGGGGGAGGGACTGAGCGAACGATTCGTTCACCGCGGATTAACGACATGAATCACTCAGTGAGCGACAACGCTCTCGCTCTCTGCTCTGCTTGCCCCGATGCCGCGAGTGATTCGCCCCCCGTCGCGGGGATAAGTTTCATGCCATTGGCATCCGTTCTCCATTCATTCTCCAAGCTAACGGCTAATGTTGACTCAAGCCACATGAAAACAAAACACACGTCCCCATTATCTCAACACATAAAGTTAAAGAAAATCCGTGCAGGCTGAGCAGCAGCGACGTGAGGGGGAGAGGCGGAGGGTAACGTGTAGGGCAGGCTGTTTTGAGAAGATTTAAAATAAAAATAATAACTAATGTATGTACACATACATAGGCTATTATTTACACAGTTATTGTAACAAAAATACATTTCTCCTTGGGGATCAATTCTGATTCATATTATTTTTATTATTATTATTATTATCTATTCTACTGCAACTGTTGTTGTTGTTGTTTAGTAGCTATCATCATTATAATTGATTTGCAATTAAACTGTACTGCTGCTGCAGAAGTGATTCAGTACACGTACTGAACTGCAGTTGTCAGTCACTGATTCTAGTGATCCGTACTGTCAAAAGAACTGCAGAAGAGATTCGGTACACGTACTAAACTGCAGTTGTCAGTCACTGATTCTAGTGATCCGTACTGTCAAAAGAACTGCAGAAGTGATTCGGTGAACACATTTTTTGAACGAATCAATTTAAGGAACTGATTCTAGCGATTCAGTACAGTCAAAAGAACTGCCGATCCCATCACTACAGCCATCTGCAGAGCCATCTTGAATTTAAAGCAAAACAAACATTTTTTATTCTATTGAACCAAGAGTTATTTGGGTTTTTACACCGCTGCCACAAGGGCCAACTGGACTGTCACGTCTGCAAACTTGCCTCTTGACAACTACTGCATTACACAGCCCATCATTGCTTGTTATCTCCATTTGCTGGCTAATGAAAAGAAAGTCCATGCTGCAAACAATCTTTTCTTCAAAGCCTTGAAAAATGGTTCATTTCATAAGAAGTGCCCATCAGATAGGCTGCAGAACAAGCACCTGGTATCTGTCAGGTCTGATGTTTGACTTTCTTCTGCTGCGACAGAAGCTTTTAATAAAACAGGGGCGGGGGGTTGGCGAAGCACAGCAATTTTCACTCTGCTCTAAGATGCCCAATACTTTGTGTTTGACGAGACAGAATGACAGCCAGCTTCTCCCTCCCTCTCTTTAATTAAACACAGATGGTGAGTTATGTCCAATTTAATTTCCTCTGTATTTGACTTCGTCTTCCATCTGATGGCTTCAAAGAGAAGCGATTTAGGGGCGCATACTGACGAGCCTCATGGAAGGTTTCACTTTAATTAGCCCTATTTGAGTGAGGTAAAGCAGCAGTGTCCATGAAAACATTTCCTGGAAAAAAAATTCCCATATTTTGAAATGTAAATGTTGACATTTTCCCCCCTTTTCCAATTTAAAAAGGATTAATTGTGCGCCGTACTTTGTGTAGTTTTGTACTGTATGGCTGATACAACTTAGTTGGAATCTGTCTTTTTTTGTGCGTTTCCACTGCAAAGAGAGCATATTCCTACTGTACAATTTCTAGAACAGTTTTCATCCCTAGTTCTTCTTTCTTTCTTTCTTTCTTTCTTTCTTTCTTTCTTTCTTTCTTTCTTTCTTTTAGTTTATTTCGAACATGAACACATTTACATCATAATACATCACACAATTTCATATCATTTCATTTACATCATGCCCGAAAAGGAGTAGGAAGAAGCAAAGCTTATTTAATCCTACCCCTTTCCCACTTCAAAGCATTTACAATTATATAAAATCATTTACTGACCTTTTTATATAATAAAATAACATCTATGAATTAGTATATACAACAGTTTGTAATATGTAATTAATTAATTTAGTCATTATTAACATACTGAGATGAAGAATATTTTCAATAAGGTTGGAAGTTTTTCTCATAATTCTTCTTCTTTGTACTTTGTAAGCACTATTAATTTAAACAACTTCTTAAACTGGATCATGTCAGTACAATTTTTAACTTCTTTAATCCATTCCATAATTTAATTCCACATACTGTTATGCTAAAAGTTTTAAGTGTTGTACGTGCATATAAATGTTTTAAATTATTTTTTCCTCTAAGGTTATATTTCTCCTCTTTAGTTGAGAAGAAATGTTGTACATTCTTTGCTAGCAGGTTATAGATTGCTTTGTACATCATTTTAGCTGTTTGCAATTTTACCAAATCACCAAACTTTAATATTTTTGACTTAATAAATAAAGGGTTTGTATGTTCTCTATATCCAACATTATGTATTGTTCTAACTGATCTTTTTTGTAACATGGTTAACGAATGTAGCGCACATTTGTAGTTATTTCCCCATATTTCTGCACAATAAGTCAGATATGGTAACACTAGTGAGCAGTAGAGAATATGAAGTGATTTTTGGCCCAGGATGTGTTTTATTTTATTCATTATTGAAATGTTTTTTGCTACCTTATGTTGTATGTTTTGTATATGAGATTTCCAGTTCATTTTATCATCTATTAATACTCCCAAAAATCTGGTTTCTTTTACCCTTTTGATGTCTACTCCGTCTATTTGTATTTGCGTATGATGCTCTTTCCTACTATTACCAAATAGCATTATTTCAGTCTTACTGAGATTCAAAGATAGTCTGTTTTTGTCAAACCATCTTTTTAATTTGTTCATTTCTTCTGTTATTATTTGTATTATCTTCTGTGTGTTCTCTCCTGAACAGAAAGTAGTTGTATCATCTGCAAATAAAACTAACTTTAAGTCCTTTGTAACTTTACAAATGTCGTTTGTATAAAGATTAAACAATTTTGGTCCCTGCGGCACACCACAGGATATATCTAGCCGTGTGGCATAAACGGTGGCCACACTGGATCCCTGCACAGAAGCAGCAGTAACAGGGAAAACAATAGCCACCCTAAAAGCTGTCATTTCCTAACATCCCGTGCACTCTCCTTGCAGGACCAGGCACTGTGCAGTCACATTTACAGTAGAGATGTCCGATAACATCGGTCTGCCGATATTATCGGCCGATAAATGCGTTAAAATGTAATATCGGAAATTATCGGTATCGTTTTTTTTATTATCAGTATCGTTTTTTTTTTTTTGTTGTTTTTTTTTAATTAAATCCACATAAAAAACACAAGATACACTTACAATTAGTGCACCAACCCAAAAAACCTCCCTCCCCCATTTACACTCATTCACACAAAAGGGTTGTTTCTTTCTGTTATTAATATTGTGGTTCCTACATTATATATCAATATATATCAATACAGTCTGCAAGGGATACAGTCCGTAAGCACACATGATTGTGCGTGCTGCTGCTCCACTAATAGTACTAACCTTTAACAGTTAATTTTACAAATTTTCATGAATTACTAGTTTCTATGTAACTGTTTTTATATTGTTTTACTTTCTTTTTTATTCAAGAAAATGTTTTTAATTTATTTATCTTGTTTTATTTGATTCATTTTTTTAAAAAGTACCTTATCTTCACCATACCTGGTTGTCCAAATTAGGCATAATAATGTGTTAATTCCACGACTGTATATATCGGTTGATATCGGTATCGGTAATTAAAGAGTTGGACAATATCGGCAAAAAGCCATTATCGGACATCCCTAATTTACAGTCCTGGTCAAAAGTGTACATACACTTGTAAAGAACATCATGTCATGGCTGTCTTGAGTTTCCAATCATTTCTACAACTCTTATTTTTTTGTGATGGAGTGATTGGAGCACATACTTGTTGCTCACAAAAAACATTCATGAAGTTTGCTTCTTTTATGAATTTATTATGGGTCCCCTGAAAATTTGACCAAATGTCCCTTGGCAAGTTTCACTGCAATACGGCGCTTTTGGTAGCCATCCACAAGCTTCTGCTTGAATTTTTGACCACTCCTCTTGACAAAATTAATGCAGTTCAGCTAAATTTCATGGTTTTCTGACATGGACTTGTTTCCTCAGCATTGTCCACATGTTTAAATCAGGACTTTGGGAAGGCCATTCCAAAACCTTCATTCTAGCCTGATATAGCCATTCCTTTACCACTTTTGACGTGTGTTTGGGGTCATTGTCCTGTTGGAACACCCAACTGTGCCCAAGACTGATGATGATGATGATGATGATGATTTTAGCTTGTCCTGAAGAATTTGGAGGTAATCCTCCTTTTTCATTGTCCCATTTACTCTCTGTAAAGCACCAGTTCATGGTTCAAAACAGGTCCAGAGCATAATACTACCACCACCATGCTTGACGGTAGGAATGGTGTTCCTGGGATTAAAGGCCTCACCTTTTCTCCTCCAAACATATTGCTGGGTATTGTGGCCAAACAACTCATTTTTTGTTTCATCTGACCACAGAACTTTCCTCCAGAAGGTCTTATCTTTGTCCTTGTGATGTCAGATGAAACAAACATTTGGCTGTTTGATATTTTCACTGCATGGGATTATCAAATAGGAAAAACATGGAGTACTCCTAAATGTGTTATTTCTGCTTTTTTCAGCCATACAATTGTTAGTCTGTGTTAATACTTATTTTTATATTAAAAAAAAGGTCTTCACAGTTTTGATTCTTTTGAACCAAGATTTGTCGTTTGTATTTTCACACCGCTGCTTCAAACCTCTAGGGTCTAATGTACTAATTACACACAGATGTCCGGCATCATGTAAATGTAGTTAGCAGCGTCTCTGCACAGATGCTGTGTTCAGGTGCCATTTTACTCATTTACACCGCAGCCACCTAAGGAATGTACTCGACGACCGCAACCACTTCATGGCTTCACAATAGTTATGGAGTACAAAACTAGCAGTGTTTCCCATAAACTGCCAAGATACCTGTGGCGGTGGGGGCGTGGTCACAATGACATCATCGAGTAATTTGCATATTTTACTACAATGATATGACTTTCTCTAAAAAGGCTCAAAAAATGTATAATTACTAATTAATAGTTTTGTTTTAAACGTCCATCCATCCATCCATTTTACAATATAATCACAACACTTTATGTACATATTTATATACAGATTTGAACAATAAGTTATTCACTGAAATATATTTATTAATTGTGGTTCTTACAAAAAATATATCTTATAAAAATATAAAAGCTAAAATGTCTCTTAAAGCTCTGCCCCTTTAATTAATGCATACTAAATAATTTAACTTTAGCCTACTACTACAACCATATTATTTACCAGCAACATAAAGTGAAACAGAGGCAGAGGTGTCCTGCCACAGTCAGTAACAAATAAACAGAAAACAGTAGTGGTGGTAGATAGACACAAAGCTTCATCAAACATCTGATCCGCTGAACAAAGAGCTCCAAAAATCTTGATCCTACACTTCTCTTTTTTAAAGTAAATCTGAACAGCCGATATGGGCATCTAGAAGCTGGACAGGACAGACAAAAAAAAAAATAAAAAAATACTTTTTTGTGGCGGCCTTAATTCTTTCGTGGCGGGCCGCCACAAATAAATGAATGTGTGGGAAACACTGACTAGACGTTGAGTAATCGCTCGACATACATCGTGGACAATAACTAGTAATAGTCTGCTTTGCCAGTCCAAATGTATTCGCTGTTTTTCGTAGTCTGTCGTTGTCTCTCCTTCGACAAATGGACAAAGTTTTTCACTAAGTAGAATCACAGCTGACCTGGACATTGGAAAGTTCTCTTACCGTTCAGCTGGCACAACACACTCGTTGACAAACATATCCCACCAGGCTGCCCTTCTTCCAGGCCTTACAATAAAGTACTATCTATCTATCCTAAACCGTCGCTCAACCGTCTGTGTTGCCGTCTGAGATGTGTTGTATCCCAAATAGCTGCGATCGCACGTTTGCTTCTCTTAAAGGTGTTCATGTGTGATTTCCACACGGGCATGTCTGGATGACTCGCCTCCATCTTCCTGATATCACCTTTTGTGTGGGGCGCAGTCTTTTTGGCGTCACTTCCTCTTCGAACTCAGTTTGTAAACGATCAATGAGTCCATACAAAGCTAAGAGCCGGAGATTCAACAAATAGACGGCGCACTTACCTGTGTAAAAAATTGTCTGAGGAGGGGGACCTTAAACGCTGATTTAGTGTGGCTGAAACGAGGCTTAGGCTAAATAATTATTCGTTTAAGGGGTTATCCGGCTTAGTGTAGACATAGCCTAAGTTGAGCTGTTATTGATTGTTTTGTTGAACAATTGTGGTAAAGTATTGTACCATATGTCCCGGCAAGAAATCTGCGTTCAAAGGACTCCAACTTATTAGTGATTCCCAGAGCCCCAAAAAAGTATGTGGGCTATAGAGCGTTTTCTATCCGGGCTCCAGTACTCTGGAATGCCCTCCCGGTAACAGTTAGAGATGCTACCTCAGTAGAAGCATTTAAGTCCCATCTTAAAACTCATTTGTATACTCTAGCCTTTAAATAGACCCCCCTTTTAGACCAGTTGATCTGCCGTTTCTTTTCTGCTCTGCCCCCCTCTCCTTCGTGGAGGGAGGGGCACAGGTTCGGTGGCCACGGATGAAGCGCTTGCTGTCCAAAGTCGGGACCCGGGATGGACCGCTCGTCTGTGCATTGGTTTGGGACATCTATGCGCTGCTGACCTGTCTCTGCTCGGAATGGTCTCCTGCTGGCCCCACTATGGACTGGACTCTCACTATTATGTTAGATCCACTATGGACTGGACTCTCACACTATTATGTTAGATCCACTATGGACTGGACTCTCACACTATTATGTTAGCTCCACTATGGACTGGACTCTCACTATTATGTTAGATCCACTATGGACTGGACTCTCACACTATTATGTTAGATCCACTACGGACTGGACTCTCACACTATTATGTTTGATCCACTATGGACTGGACTCTCACACTATTATGTTAGATCCACTATGGACTGGACTCTCACACTATTATGTTAGATCCACTATGGACTGGACTCTCACTATTATGTTAGATCCACTATGGACTGGACTCTCACACTATTATGTTAGATCCACTATGGACTGGACTCTCACTATTATGTTGGATCCACTACGGACTGGACTCTCACACTATTATGTTAGATCCACTACGGACTGGACTCTCACACTATTATGTTAGATCCACTATGGACTGGACTCTCACTATTATGTTAGATCCACTACGGACTGGACTCTCACACTATTATGTTAGATCCACTATGGACTGGACTCTCACACTATTATGTTAGATCCACTAAGGACTGGACTCTCACACTATTATGTTAGATCCACTATGGACTGGACTCTCACACTATTATGTTAGCTCCACTATGGACTGGACTCTCGCTATTATGTTAGATCCACTATGGACTGGACTCTCACACTATTATGTTAGATCCACTATGGACTGGACTCTCACTATTATGTTAGATCCACTATGGACTGGACTCTCACACTATTATGTTAGATCCACTATGGACTGGACTCTCACTATTATGTTAGATCCACTATGGACTGGACTCTCACACTATTATGTTAGATCCACTATGGACTGGACTCTCACACTATTATGTTAGCTCCACTATGGACTGGACTCTCACACTATTATGTTAGATCCACTATGGACTGGACTCTCACACTATTATGCTAGATCCACTATGGACTGGACTCTCACACTATTATGTTAGATCCACTACGGACTGGACTCTCACACTATTATGTTAGATCCACTACGGACTGGACTCTCACACTATTATGTTAGATCCACTATGGACTGGACTCTCACACTATTATGTTAGATCCACTACGGACTGGACTCTCACACTATTATGCTAGATCCACTATGGACTGGACTCTCACACTATTATGTTAGATCCACTACGGACTGGACTCTCACACTATTATGTTAGATCCACTACGGACTGGACTCTCACACTATTATGTTAGATCCACTATGGACTGGACTCTCACACTATTATGTTAGATCCACTACGGACTGGACTCTCACACTATTATGTTAGATCCACTATGGACTGGACTCTCACACTATTATGTTAGATCCACTATGGACTGGACTCTCACAATATTATGTTAGATCCACTATGGACTGGACTCTCACTATTATGTTAGATCCACTATGGACTGGACTCTCACACTATTATGTTAGATCCACTAAGGACTGGACTCTCACACTATTATGTTAGATCCACTATGGACTGGACTCTCACAATATTATGTTAGATCCACTATGGACTGGACTCTCACTATTATGTTAGATCCACTATGGACTGGACTCTCACACTATTATGTTAGATCCACTATGGACTGGACTCTCACTATTATGTTAGATCCACTATGGACTGGACTCTCACACTATTATGTTAGATCCACTATGGACTGGACTCTCACGCTATTATGTTAGATCCACTATGGACTGGACTCTCACTATTATGTTAGATCCACTATGGACTGGACTCTCACACTATTATGTTAGATCCACTATGGACGTGGACTCTCACACTATTATGTTAGATCCACTACGGACTGGACTCTCACTATTATGTTAGATCCACTATGGACTGGACTCTCACACTATTATGTTAGATCCACTATGGACTGGACTCTCACGCTATTATGTTAGATCCACTATGGACTGGACTCTCACTATTATGTTAGATCCACTATGGACTGGACTCTCACACTATTATGTTAGATCCACTATGGACTGGACTCTCACACTATTATGTTAGATCTACTATGGACTGGACTCTCACACTATTATGTTAGATCCACTATGGACTGGACTCTCACTATTATGTTAGATCCACTATGGACTGGACTCTCACACTATTATGTTAGATCCACTAAGGACTGGACTCTCACACTATTATGTTAGATCCACTAAGGACTGGACTCTCACACTATTATGTTAGATCCACTATGGACTGGACTCTCACTATTATGTTAGATCCACTATGGACTGGACTCTCACACTATTATGTTAGATCCACTATGGACTGGACTCTCACACTATTATGTTAGATCCACTATGGACTGGACTCTCACACTATTATGTTAGATCCACTATGGACGTGGACTCTCACACTATTATGTTAGATCCACTATGGACTGGACTCTCACACTATTATGTTAGATCCACTATGGACTGGACTCTCACACTATTATGTTAGATCCACTATGGACTGGACTCTCACACTATTATGTTAGATCCACTATGGACTGGACTCACAATATTATGTTAGATCCACTATGGACTGGACTCTCACAATATTATCCACTCGACGTCCATTGCACCGATCGCCCAGGGGGGGTTCCCACATCTGCGGTACCCTCCAAGGTTTCTCATTGTCCCATTGGGTTGAGTTTTTCCTTGCCCTGTTGTGGGATCCGAGCCGAGGATGTGGCTTGTGCAGCCCTTTGAGACACTCGTGATTTAGGGCTATATAAGTAAACATTGATTGATAAAGTAATAATAAAAAACATACAATGTCAGGGAGAATACATTGTGGTTGTCTATAACTGTACTGAATATTCATCCATTTTCACTTCCTATATTCACAAGTTCCAATACTCATATCAGTATATTGTATATTAACCTTTGTGTTTACTCCAAACCAGATTCTGGACCGAAAGAATGTGGAGATTGAAGAGTTGACAACTCTATTTCGGGCTCAGCAGAAGGAATCCGAGGAGATGATCCACAAACTGGAGAGGAAAGGTGAGAGGTCACGCAGAGTTTCAGCGTTCACTGCAGAGAATGTTTATAGTAATGTCTAAGAACACTCTCCATGAACCTCCCTCAAAAGATACAACTTGGTGCACTGGGACGTTCTCCAGCTGGGGTGCTCACTCAAAAAAGTCTAGCTTTTCAGTGTTCTGTTTTCTGCTAAGGTGTTTCTCTTTGAAGGGCAACTGCAATTTTTTAAAATTTTTATTCTGCCTATCGTTCACAATCCTTACGAGAGACAAGAAGACAAAAGGTTTATTTTTTTTGCATTCTATTTTGTAAGAATCGACTCGTTGTAGGTGACTAACAATGCAGCTAATGGGCGCAGTCAATTCAAACTCTAAATCACTTTAAAAATGCCAACTCTACTTCATTTACGTTTTTCTGGCGTACTAACACATCGGATTGCTACGGTATTTACCGTACGCTAACTACGGCAAGAGATAACCGAGCTTCTATGTCAGCACACTGCAAAAAGTCAGTGTTCAAAAACAAGAAAAAAAATGAGGGGTATTTTACTTGAACTACGCAAAATTATCTGCCAATAGAACAAGAAAATTTGGCTTGTCAAGACTTTCCAAAACAAGTAAAATTAGCTAACCTCAATGAACACAAAAATACCTTAAAATAAGTATTAGGGATGTCCGAGAATGGCTTTTTGCCGATATCCGATATGCCGATATTGTCCAACTCTTTAATTACCGATACCGATATCAACTGATACCGATATATACAGTCGTGGAATTAACACATTATTATGCCTAATTTGGACAACCAGGTATGGTGAAGATAAGGTACTTTTTAAAAAAATGAATCAAATAAAATAAGATAAATAAATTAAAAACATTTTCTTGAATAAAAAAGAAAGTAAAACAATATAAAAACAGTTACATAGAAACTAGTAATTAATGAAAATGTGTAAAATGAACTGTTAAAGGTTAGTACTATTAGTGGAGCAGCAGCACGCACAATCATGTGTGCTTACGGACTGTATCCCTTGCAGACTGTATTGATATATATTAATATATAATGTAGGAAGCAGAATATTAATAACAGAAAGAAACAACCCTTTTGTGTGAATGAGTGTAAATGGGGGAGGGAGGTTTTTTGGGTTGGTGCACTAATTGTAAGTGTATCTTGTGTTTTTTATGTGGATTTAATAAAAAAACAAACAAACAAAAACGATACTGATAATAAAAAAAACGATACCGATAATTTCCGATATTACATTTTAACGCATTTATCGGCCGATAATATCGGCAGACCGATATTATCGGACATCTCTAATAAGTATATTCTCACTAATAACAAGTGCACTTTTCTTGATAGAAAAAACAAATATGAGAACTTTTTTCTCAATATGTTGAAAGATATTCTTAAATGAAGTAAATGCTAGTGCCATTATCTTGACATAATGATATGCCCCGGCATTACATTTCTTGAAACCAGCAAACATACACTAGTTTATTATTTTTTAATGGAAAGGTAACAAGGCTTGTTACTCTCGGGGTCTACTAGCCGCTCAGGAAAATCATATTATCTAAAAATGCATTTTTCCATCGATAACATGACATCATAGCGCCAAGTGCGTGCTCTTTCAGTCAATTAGTGCGTGAGGAATATATACTGTATATATATATATATATACATATATATATATATATATATATATATATATATATATATACACTACCATTCAAAAGTTTGGGGTCAGACTGTCGAGTTTCAGATGAAAGTTCTTGTACAGCCCTTACCTTTGGGCTGGTACCGAGGGCGACTGTGTTGACCAGTTTGACGCGTGAAAATAATAGAATGTCCAGTACTGTAGAACTGTGTTTGGATATGACAATCCGTTTATTCCAGCTATCTAATTTAAATCAAATGTAAATTCTATAACAAAGTATGCTGACCTTGATTGGCACATTACCACATCATTGTCACCACATGACACGATACGACATGACACGAACACGACCACGTCCACGTCACGAACACGGTCGAAAACTGTTTGTCCTCCAATCGCCCTGCCCATGCTCACACCTGAACCCAATTTAAAGAGGCTACCATAGTAACCGCACCATAGCAACAGTCACCTCCCTGTCAACCCTTCCTGGTTCCTAACAGGAAGTGGGCGGAGCACTCTGCCGAAAAGGAAATTAAACATGCTGAACCCAACAATCAATTAGAGAAAATAAAAATAAAAACAATATAAACAAATAAGGAATTTTGGCTCCAACAGTTCTCTTTTTCTGGCCATTTTGAGCGTTTAATTGACCCCACAAATGTGATGCTCCAGAAACTCAATCTGCTCAAAGGAAGGTCAGTTTTGTAGCTTCTGTAACGAGCTAAAGTGTTTTCAGATTTGTGAACATGATTGCACAAGGGTTTTCTAATCATCAATTAGCCTTCTGAGCCAATGAGCAAACACATTGTACCATTAGAACACTGGAGTGATAGTTGCTGGAAATGGGCCTCTATACACCTATGTAGATATTGCACCAAAAACCAGACATTTGCAGCTACAATAGTCATTTACCACATTAGTAATGTATAGAGTGTATTTCTTTAAAGTTAAGACTAGTTTAAAGTTATCTTCATTGAAAAGTACAGTGCTTTTCCTTCAAAAATAAGGACATTTCAATGTGACCCCAAACTTTTGAACGGTAATGTATATATATATATATATATATATATATATATATATATATATATATATATATATATATATATATATATATATATGTATATATATATATACAGCCCGGCCCCCAGCCAAATCTTTTTTTATTGTAATTTTGAAGAATTTACCTGAATGTGCATGAACTTTTTCTGTTCAAAATAGTTTGAAATGTCACATGTTAAATGCTTAAATATTAACTGTCCTTTTACTGTACTGTGCCAACTGTACTGTACGTGTTATCTCTTGTTTCATTGAAAAAAAAACAGCAAAGTCCATTTGGCTGTCGTCTGTTTTAATTATGAGACACAATTGTGTCAAAGTCATGATTTTTTTGTTCATGCTTGAAATAAGAAATGATTACTTTACAAAAGTAGTTTTATACTTGTGAGTGTTGATGACACAGCTTTGCAACAGTTGATATTCTAGTTTCAAGCATGTTTTACTCAATATAGGTCATAAAATCTCAGCAACAAGCTGTAATATCTTACTGACATCATTTAGGACCAAAACACTTAAAACAAGTAAAACACTCTAACATAAAATCTGCTTAGTGAGAAGAATTATCTTATCAGACAGAAAATAAGCAAATATCACCCATATTTGAGATATTTCATCTTACTTAGACTTCAGTTTCTGCAGTTCACCAAAATTGCTTTTGAGTTTGTAATGCACAACACAATGTGATAAGACACCAATCTATACTGGCTGAAAAACATGAACAATCATATTGCAGTATCCGTTAAGTATTAGCCCACATTTCATGTTTCGTTCGTACACAGCTAGCTCGATAGCGTATGTACTGTAGTTGTAATAACACGCACCGTGGGTATCATGATCAATATTTCCGTGACCCACTCAAAGGCCAGTTGTCTCTTTTTGTCCAGCCGGCTTGGGATGTTTTTTTCCTGTTTATTATGTGTAAGCATTCCATTTATGTCAAAATAGCATTGCTCCAAGTTCCTCGTTCACAGCGACAAAGTCACGCCGACCTCACTCTCTCGGGTCCCGTCTTCGCCAACGTTTCACACTTCCTCCATGCTCGTTACTACAAGCAACACTTCATTCTCCGTATATTCAGCTTCAAAAAAAGATAAGGTTGTGAATCCCCGTTTGTCCAAAAATAGTAGTTTTCATTGTATATTACCAAGTCTGCCATGATTAGAACACGCTCGCATTTGTTTCCGAAAGTAGGAACACACATTTCAAAACACACCTGTTCCTGACTGTTGATTGATTGATTGATTGAAACTTTCATCAGTAGATTGCACAGTACATTACATATTTCGTATAATTGACCACTAAATGGTAACACCCCAATAAGTTTTTCAACTTGTTTAAAGGCCTACTGAAAGCCACTACTAGCGACCACGCAGTCTGATAGTTTATATATTAATGATGAAATCTTAACATTGCAACACATGCCAATACGGCCGGGTTAACTTATAAAGTGACATTTTAAACTTCCCGGGGAACTTCCGCTTGAAAACGTCGCGGTATGATGACGTATGTGCGTGACGTCACGAGGTCAAGGGAAGTGTTTGGACCCAATTCAAATACCTCTGTTTTCTTCGACAAAATTCCACAGTATTCTGGACATCTGTGTTGGTGAATCTTTTGCAATTTGTTTAATGGACAATGGAGACTGCAAAGAAGAAAGTTGTAGGTGGGATCGGTGTATTAGCGGCTGGCTGTAGCAACACCAACACCAGGAGGTTGTGTTGTGTTTTGAGCAGGATAGCAGACGCACTACGGTGAGTACAGATTTGGCTTCCAAACATTTGATCGCTTGCCCGTACGTGCGTGTCGATATGTGCATGTCACGTACGTAACTTTGGGGAAATATATGTTTCTTGCCGACTCTGATGGCGGCCGGGGTGTCGTCAAAAGCGTACAACGCCCACCGCCGCCGCCGCATCTAAGTTAGCTTCTATTTTTTTAGCTTCGCCAAGCTGAAAATTATTAACCGTGTATTTACATGTTCATGGTTTAATAGTATTGTTGATCTTCTGTCTATCCTTCCAGTCAGGGTTTTTTTAAATTTAGTTTCTATCTGCATTTGAGACTGATGCTATCACGTTAGCTGCGTAGCTAGGTTAGCTTCTATTTTTTTAGCTTCGCCAAGCTGAAAATTATTAACCGTGTATTTACATGTTCATGGTTTAATAGTATTGTTGATCTTCTGTCTATCCTTCCAGTCAGGGTTTTTTTTAATTTAGTTTCTATCTGCATTTGAGACTGATGCTATCACGTTAGCTCCGTAGCTAAGTTAGCTTCTATTTTTTTAGCTTCGCCAAGCTGAAAATTATTAACCGTGTATTTACATGTTCATGGTTTAATAGTATTGTTGATCTTCTGTCTATCCTTCCAGTCAGGGTTTTTTTTAATTTAGTTTCTATCTGCATTTGAGACTGATGCTATCACGTTAGCTCCGTAGCTAAGTTAGCTTCTATTTTTTTAGCTTCGCCAAGCTGAAAATTATTAACCGTGTATTTACATGTTCATGGTTTAATAGTATTGTTGATCTTCTGTCTATCCTTCCAGTCAGGTTTTTTTTTATTTAGTTTCTATCTGCATTTGAGACTGATGATATCACGTTAGCTCCGTAGCTAAGTTGGCTTCTATTTTTTTAGCTTCGCCAAGCTGAAAATTATTAACCGTGTATTTACATGTTCATGGTTTAATAGTATTGTTGATCTTCTGTCTATCCTTCCAGTCAGGGTTTTTTTTAATTTAGTTTCTATCTGCATTTGAGACTGATGCTATCACGTTGGCTACGTAGCTAGGTTAGCTTCTATTTTTTTAGCTTCGCCAAGCTGAAAATTATTAACCGTGTATTTACATGTTCATGGTTTAATAGTATTGTTGATCTTCTGTCTATCCTTCCAGTCAGGGTTTTTTTAAATTTAGTTTCTATCTGCATTTGAGACTGATGCTATCACGTTAGCTCCGTAGCTAAGTTAGCTTCTATTTTTTTAGCTTCGCCAAGCTGAAAATTATTAACCGTGTATTTACATGTTCATGGTTTAATAGTATTGTTGATCTTCTGTCTATCCTTCCAGTCAGAGTTTTTTTTAATTTAGTTTCTATCTGCATTTGAGACTGATGCTATCACGTTAGCTCCGTAGCTAAGTTAGCTTCTATTTTTTTAGCTTCGCCAAGCTGAAAATTATTAACCGTGTATTTACATGTTCATGGTTTAATAGTATTGTTGATCTTCTGTCTATCCTTCCAGTCAGGGTTTTTTTTAATTTAGTTTCTATCTGCATTTGAGACTGATGCTATCACGTTAGCTCCGTAGCTAGGTTAGCTTCTATTTTTTTAGCTTCGCCAAGCTGAAAATTATTAACCGTGTATTTACATGTTCATGGTTTAATAGTATTGTTGATCTTCTGTCTATCCTTCCAGTCAGGGTTTTTTTTAATTTTGTTTCCATCTGCATTTGAGCCTGCTATCACGTTAGCTCTGTAGTTAAGTTAGCTTCTATTTTTTTAGCTTCGCAAAGCTGAAAATTATTAACCGTGTATTTACATGTTCATGGTTTAATAGTATTGTTGATCTTCTGTCTATCCTTCCAGTCAGGGTTTTTTTAAATTTTGTTTCCATCTGCATTTGAGCCTGCTATCATGTTAGCTCTGTAGTTAAGTTAGCTTCTATTTTTTTAGCTTCGCAAAGCTGAAAATTATTAACCGTGTATTTACATGTTCATGGTTTAATAGTATTGTTGATCTTCTGTCTATCCTTCCAGTCAGGGTTTTTTTTAATTTAGTTTCTATCTGCATTTGAGACTGATGCTATCACGTTAGCTCCGTAGCTAAGTTAGCTTCTATTTTTTTAGCTTCGCCAAGCTGAAAATTATTAACCGTGTATTTACATGTTCATGGTTTAATAGTATTGTTGATATTCTGTCTATCCTTCCAGTCAGGGTTTTTTAAAATTTTGTTTCTGTCTGCATTTGAGCCTGCTATCACGTTAGCTCTGTAGTTAAGTTAGCTTCTATTTTTTTAGCTTCGCAAAGCTGAAAATTATCAACCGTGTATTTACATGTTCAGTCACTGTGAATGTCCATTTCGCGTTCTTGACTCTCATTTTCAAGAGGATTTAGTATCTGAGGTGGTTTAAAATACAAATCCGTGATCCACAATAGAAAAAGGAGAGAGTGTGGAATCCAATGAGCCAGCTTGTACCTAAGTTACGGTCAGAGCGAAAAAAGATACGTCCACCACTGCCTCTCTAGTCCTTCACTGTAACGTTCCTCATCCACGAATCTTTCATCCTGGCTCAAATTAATGGGGAAATCGTCGCTTTCTCGGTCCGAATGTCTCTCGCTCCATTGTAAACAAAGCGGAATTGTGAGGAATCCTTTGTCTTGTGACGTCACGCTACTTCCGGTAGGGGCAAGGGTTGTTTTTATCAGATACCAAAAGTTGCGATCTTTATCGTCGTTGTTCTATACTAAATCCTTTCAGCAAAAATATGGCAATATTGCGAAATGATCAAGTATGACACATAGAATGGATCTGCTATTCCCGTTTAAATAAAACAATTTCATTTCAGTAGGCCTTTAAGTCGGGGTCCACGTTAATCAATTTATGTTCACTGTAAATTTGATCTATCTTTGTTGTTGTTGTTTTTATCCAATTGATGTTATTTTGTTTTTGTGCAGTGCTGTTGAGTGCAGAGAAAGGAGCCTTATACTTTAAATGTATTATTGCTCAAAAAGGTTCATTATGTCTTCTTATTTAAAATATTCTTGTAATCAGACAATATTTTCGGTATATTAAACGGAATTTTTACCCCGCCTCTTGATGGTTAATGGAGGAGGGAGTCCCATGTAACCATCAATCCCGATTGATGGCTTCCTTGGGCCGCTTCCTTAGTTCGATCGCCTCCATCGTTTGAACTTGTTACTTTCTGTGCCGATGATTTTGCCGTTGTCCCGGTCCATGATGTGGTTATTTATATTGCAATGATCTGAAATGGCTGATTTTAAGATTTCCTGTTCGGATTTTTGTTTTAGGCTTCTTGTAAACCTTCCAGTTGTCTCTTTTTGTGTTGAATGTCCTCCCTGTTTCTCCCATGTATGATTTTTTTCATGATTTACAAGGGATTTCGTAGATGACATTGCTTTTCTTGTCTTGTTCTATTTTGTCTGTTGGATGTACAAGTAACTGTCTTGTTTTTGTGTGAGGTTTAGCTGTTGTGTTTATTTTGTGTTTTTTCATGACCTTCTGTATTGGTTCAGTTATTCCCCTAATGTATGGTAAGGTTATGACCTCTTTGTTCTTTATTTCAGGTTTTACTTTGTTCTCTTTTCCTTGTTTTTTACTTGTTGTTCCCCTTTTTTGATGGCCCAGGTCAGATATTGGCAGTTTTTGAGTCCATTTTTGATGTGTTTCTCTTTTTTTGTCTGTTTTCTTCTTCTGTTATGATGTTGGCCCGTTCATAGAGTGTTCTCACGACTGATGGTTGGTGTGCCGTGGGATGTTCGGAGGTCCAGAGTAGATATTGGTCGGTGTGCGTCGGTTTTAGAAGAACAGTAATGTTTTGACTGTCGTCATCTTTGCGGTGGATTTTCGGTTATGGTCCCGTTAATTTCCTTTTCATGTGTGAATTTGATGTTTCCAGTCTTGTCAATACTGTTGAGGTAAAACATAGTTTATCTTCAATTTCGACTCTTTAAAATTCAACCGAAAAAAAGAAGAGAAAAACTTTAAAAAAATAATTTATGGAACATCATTAGTAATTTTTCCTAATTAAGATTAATTTACCCCGCCTTCCGCCCGATTGTAGCTGAGATAGGCTCCAGCGCCCCCCCGCGACCCCAAAAGGGACAAGCGGTAGAAAATGGATGGATGGAAGATTAATTTTAGAATTTTGATGACATGTTTTAAATAGGTTAAAATCCAATCTACATTTTGTTAGAATATATAACAAATTGGACCAAGCTATATTTCTAACAAAGACAAATCATTATTTCTTCTAGATTTTCCAGAACAAACATTTTAAAATAAATTCAAAAGACTTTGAAATAAGATTTACATTTGATTCTACAGATTTTCTAGATTTGCCAGAATAATTATTTTGAATTTTAATCATAATACGTTTGAAGAAATATTTCACAAATATTCTTCGTCGAAAAAACAGAAGCTAAAATGAAGAATTAAATTCAAATGTATATATTATTCTTTACAATAAAAATAAAAAAATGTACTTGAACATTGAGTTGAATTGTCAGGAAAGAAAAGGAAGGAATTTAAAAGGTAAAAAGGTATATGTGTTTAAAAATCCTAAAATCATTTTTAAGGTTGTATTTTTCTCTAAAATTGTCTTTCTGAAAGTTATAAGAAGCAAAGTAAAAAAATTAATGAATTTATTTAAACAAGTGAAGACCAAGTCTTTAAAATATGTTCTTGGATTTTAAAATTGTATTTGAGTTTTGTCTCTCTTAGAATGAAAAATGTTGGGCAAAGCGAGACCAGCTTGCTAGTAAATAAATGAAATTTAAAAAATAGATGCAGCTCACTGGTAAGTGCTGCTATTTGAGCTATTTTTAGAACAGGCCGGCGGGCTACTCATCTGGTCCTTACGGGCTACCGCGTTGGTGACCCCTGGTATGGGTGCTGTGTTGATGGCGGTGGTTTCTAGTTTTATTGGGTCGAGATCTCGTGCGAGTTGTTTTGAATTTTAGCAGTGGTATTCTGAGAGACCAAGGAGAGGTTTTATTATTTCAAAGAGCGCTTTTGATAAATGATATGTAACGGAACCTATACTGTCAACTATTGGGCGTAGTGGGGTATCTTTTTTGTGAATCTTGGGGGAACCGTATATTCTTGGGGTGATATTTGCTGTGGGTATTAAAAGTTCATATTGATCTTGTTATTTTTTTTATTTTTGACATTGTTTGAGGAGAGTCTTGAGCATTTTTTTTTATTTTCTTCTGTGGGATCTTTTTTCTTATCTTTCAGCATGGTTTCCATTTGTTTTTCATATGCCTCCGTGTCCATTATTACTGTAGTTCTTCCTTTGTCTGCTGGTATGATCGTGATGGTTTCATCTTTTTTGAGTGTAATAGGATAGGACTTTATTGTCATTGCACAGGTATAACAAAACTATCTTTTCAGCACAAACCCATTCAAGATTAGACAAACAATTATCATTATTAATGATAATGATAATTTGAAAAGTAAATGTATTATTATTATTATTATTATTATTATTATTATTATTTGTTGCCAGAAGTCGGAAGTGTGCTGCAATGGAAACGGAAACAAATGTGCTGAGGAAATACGTTTCGTCAATGCTTAAAATGACCCCAAAAAAACGGGAAATACTTTACATATTACATATTGTTATGAATGTGTCTGTTACTACATGATATGCAGTGTTTCCCATAAACTGCCAAGATACCTGTGGCGGTGGGGGCGTGGCTATTGGCGTGTTCAACATGACATCATCGAGTAATTTGCATAATTTACTACAATGATATGATTTTCTCTAAAAAGGCTCAAAAAATGTATACTTACTAATTAATAATAACAGTTTTGTTTTAAACATCCATCCATCCATCCATTTTACAATATAATTACAACACTTTATGTACATATTTATATACAGATTTGAACAATAAGTTATTCACTGAAATATATTTATTAATTGTGGTTCTTACAAAAAATATATCTTATCAAATATAAAAGCTAAAATGTCTCTTAAAGCTCTGCCCCTTTAATTAGTGCATACTAAATAATTTAACTTTAGCCTACTACTGCAACCATATTATTTACCAGCAACATAAAGTGAAACAGAGGCAGAGGTGTCCTGCCACTGTCAGTAACAAATAAACAGAAAACTGTAGTGGTCAAGTACAAATAAGGCAACAAGAACTGCCGATATGGGCATCTACATCAACTATATGATTTGCCGCTGAACAGGACAAAAAAAAAAAAAAAAAAAAAAAAAAAAAAAAAAAGTAAAAAAAAATATATATATATATTATTTTTTATTTGTGGTGGACGTAATTATTTCGTGGCGGGCCGCCAGAAATAAAAGAATGTGTGTGAAACACTGAAATGTATACTTGCATTGTGCATCTAAAACATTGATGGAGTGTTTTGAAGTTATTTTTAGAGGGCTTTGAAGGCTACAACGGTGACTCCCTTTAACCGCATTTTCCAAGCGCTTTTTTTAATCATCTTTAAAACCCTAAAAAAACAAAAAACGTGTGTTCTTGTGTCTCATGTTTGTGAACGATAGGCAAAAATCCCCAAAAAGTGCAGTTCCTCTTAAGCATCTGATGCAAAGCATATGACAGAGAAAAACACCAGGAGAAGCATCTTTATTTTCAATAAGCAGACATATAGTTGTTTCTATGCATCACAAGGCTCACTGCTGCACTGTTTGTGCATTTGTTGTACGCTCTCACCCAAAGTTCAAAGTATGCTGAAGGAATCCACGGTTATCTGCGAGAGCAAAGACACACAGATTGCTGAGCTGAAGAAGATGACCGACCAGAGTGCCGATTCTTTGAAAAATGAGTTTGAGAGGAAGGTAAAGTGTGAGATGTCCAAGGTAGATTACCATTGCAGGAGAGCTTTGATGTGATGAGCGGACTTTTGCAGGTAGAATCTGTGTCAGCTCACGAGCTGGCAGTAGTTTGCCAACTGATTTTGAGTAGCTCTCTTTAAAGCAGGGGTCACCAACCTTTTTGAAAGCAAGATCTACTTCTTGGGTACTGATTAATGCGAAGGGCTACCAGTTTGATACACACTTCAATAAATTGCCAGAAATAGCCAATTTGCTCAATTTACCTTTAACTTAACTCAATACAAATACACGTACCGTTACACCCCTACTACTGAATTAGATTGACTAATATTATCATATTATTATCCTTCAACAATAAAGTCATACATTTCTAATGATGAAAAACATTATACTACAAAGTTTGTTGAATCTTTGTTCATACACATAATGTATTTAGCATTCTTAATTGTCACACAAGTGGAGAAAGTAGTTAACCGACCTAAAAAGCAAAAAAACATCACCATTGTGACCATACGTGTAAGGTTCGAGGCTTTGTTTGTGTAAGTGAGTAAGATAATAGCGTGTATCATTCATGTGATTTCTTCCAGCTGCATGCAGTAGTGGCAGAAATGGAGAAGGAGAAGTTCGAACTGCAAAAGAAGCATTCGGACAATATCCAAGAGCTGCTGGAGAACACCAAGATACGGCTGGCAAAGATGGAGTCAGAGTATAACGCTCGCTCACAATCCACTGTGAGTACAACATTTGGGTGTTTCTTTGTGTGCGTCGGCTTTTCCGACACATTTAAAGGCCTACTGAAATGATTTTTTTTAATTTAAACGGGAATAGCAGATCTATTCTATGTGTCATACTTGATCATTTCGCGATATTGCCATATTTTTGCTGAAAGGATTTAGTATAGAACAACGACGATAAAGTTCGCAACTTTTGCTCGCTGATAAAAAAAAAGACTTGCCTGTAGCGGAAGTAGCGTGACGTCACAGGAGCTAGTATTCCTCACAATTCCCCGTTGTTTACAATGGAGCGAGAGAGATTCGGACCGAGAAAGTGACGATTACCCCATTAATTTGAGCGAGGATGAAAGATTCGTAGATGAGGAACGTTACAGTGAAGGACTTGAGAGGCAGTGATGGACGTATCTTTTTTCGCTCTGACCGTAACTTAGCTGGCTCATTGGATTCCACACTCTCCTTTTTTTTATTGTGGATCACAGATTTGTATTTTAAACCACCTCGGATACTATATCCTCTTGAAAATGAGAGTCGAGCACGCGAAATGGACATTTAAAGTGACTTTTATCTCCAAGACAATACATCGGTGACACACTTAGCTACTGAGCTAACGTGATAGCATCGTTCTCATATGAAGATAGAAACAAAATAAATAAACCCCTGACTGGAAGGATAGACAGAAGATCAACAATACTATTAAACCATGTACATGTAACTACACGGTTAAAAATTCTCAGCCTGGTAAGGCTTAAAAATGCTGTTGCTAACGACGCTAAGGCTAATTTAGCAACTTAGCAACCGGACCTCACAGAACTATGATAAAAACATTAGCGCTCCACCTACGCCAGCCAGCCCTCATCTTCCCATCAACAGCCGTGCTCACCTGCGTTCCAGCGATCGACGACGTGACGAAGGACTTCATCCGTGGGTTTGGCGGCAAGCATCGGCTAGGCGTAGTAAGTAGTCCTTGTTGTGTTGCTGTAAGTATTGTACTTAGCCGCTAATACACCGATCGATCCCACCTACAACGTTCTTCTTTGCAGTCTCCATTGTTCATTAAACAAATTGCAAAAGATTCACCAACACAGATGTCCAGAATACTGTGGAATTTTGTCGAAGAAAACAAGAGGCTTTTCTATCGGGTCCGATGGGGTCCAACCACTTCCGTGGATTTTGTGACGTCACGCGCATAAATCATATCCAAAGGAGTTTTTCAACCGGAAGTGTGGCGGGAAATTTAAAAAGTCACTTTATAAGTTAACCCGGCCGTATTGGCATGTGTTGCAATGTTAAGATTTCATCATTGATATATAAACTATCAGACTGCGTGGTCGCTAGTAGTGGCTTTCAGTAGGCCTTTAAGGTTTTCACATCTTTAGTAAGACATGTTAGGACATCGCATCACATTGCTTAAAGCTACTGCATGCATGCAACATAATACTGAGTATTTCTGCTTTTTACTGCTACACTCTGTCAAGACTAATAAATAACTTAAATAACTGCAATTCTTCTCTAAGAAGATATTTCAATTAGCTGATTCTTTGTATAAACAAAACAAAAATGTATTAGAAATCCCGTGAAATGAATAAGGGTGAAACTTTATCTTAGAGCTGCAGCTATCGAATATTTTAGTAATCGAGTATTCTATCGAATATCCCGATCGATTAATCGAGTGATCGAATAAATCATATTTTTGCTTAATTAATGTGTAATTATTAGGGGTGTAAGGGTACACAAACATTTTGGTTCGGTACGTACCTCGGTTTAGACGTCACAGTTCGGTTAATTTTCGGTACAGTAAGAAAACAACAAAATATAAATTTTTTGGTTATTTATTTACCAAATTTGTAAACAATGGCATAACATACACTACCGTTCAAAAGTTTGGGGTCACATTGAAATGTCCTTATTTTTGAAGGAAAAGCACTGTACTTTTCAATGAAGATAACTTTAAACTAGTCTTAACTTGAAAGAAATACACTCTATACATTGCTAATGTGGTAAATGACTATTCTAGCTGCAAATGTCTGGTTTTTGGTGCAATATCTACATAGGTGTATAGAGGCCCATTTCCAGCAACTATCACTCCAGTGTTCTAATGGTACAATGTGTTTGCTCATTGGCTCAGAAGGCTAATTGATGATTAGAAAACCCTTGTGCAATCATGTTCACACATCTGAAAACAGTTTAGCTCGTTACAGAAGCTACAAAACGGACCTTCCGTTGAGCAGATTGAGTTTCTGGAGCATCACATTCGTGGGGTCAATTAAACGCTCAAAATGGCCAGAAAAAGACAACTTTCATCTGAAACTCGACAGTCTATTCTTGTTCTTAGAAATGAAGGCTATTCCACAAAATTGTTTGGGTGACCCCAAACTTTTGAACGGTAGTGTATATCAAATAAAAACTAAATAAGATAAGGCTCAGAATGGTTTCTTAACAAAACCTTTCTACATATAAAGTGCTTTTTTTGATTGATTGATTGAGACTTTTATCAGTAGATTGCACAGTACAGTACATATTCCGTACAATTGACCACTAAATGGTAACACCCCAATACGTTTTTCAACTTGTTTAAGTCGGGGTCCACGTTAATCAACATTACACATATGACAAAGAAAAAAATGTATTTCAAGCGTTGCAGTTACAAAAAGGTTGGGGACCGCTGGGTTAAAGGGAGGAAGACTTCTTTTAATGTGGCTTAATCACCACCAGGGGCCATAATGTGACATGTCTCACAAATAGCATTGTGTCGTCAGTGTGTCGTCAGTAACGGGGGCATGGATCACACATGTTGCCACTTGTCTTAAATCTGTCAGCAAGCTCACATTTGAAAGGCATCAAACAGTGGACAGTGTGGGGCCCGAAGGTAAGGCCTCTTGTTTTAATAATTAAGGACAGACAAGGTCTATGCGGATAAAAAGAGCCCTCTGTCAATTGTATCTTAGCTGTTTTACTACACACACACACACACGCACACACACACACACACACACACACACACACACACACACACACACACACACACACACACGCACACACACACACATTCCTGTAATTGTTACCTTCTTGAGACCTCCGAAAAATATCTACCTCTTTAGGACCAGCCTTTCTAGATATATAAATAAGTGTATTTACAACATGAATAATACATACATACTATGTAAATATAAAAAAAGCAATTTCACAAAAAAAAACGTATCATTTTGGCAGTATTATAATAAAAGTCGTCATTATACTCAATGCAAGTCAAAATTTTACAAGAAAAACGGAACATTTGTGCAATGTTATGATAAAAGTTGGAATTTTACTCGAAAACAGTCGCAATTTTACAAGAAAAGCTTAAAATGTTGGCAATTTTATGAAAAGAGTCGTAATTTTACTCGACAAAAGTCACAATTTTATAAGAAAACTGTAAAATTTTGGCGATGTTATAATAGTAATCGGAACTTAACTTGGCAAAATGATGACAAAAGTTATCAAATGTCACTGTTGTACAAGAACAACAACAAAATTGGCAATATTGTGATAAAAGATTTCACCACCAGGGGTGCAAATGAGATCTCTATGTTTTGTTGTTTGCAATGTGCTTGAGGCCGATGACAAAGGAGTCAGGGACCACAGATGGCCCCTGTGCCGCACTTTGGGCAACCCAGCTGTAGAAGCTAACTGTTAATGGCCACTATAGTCTTAGTACAATAGTGTATTTGTTCATCCTATGGTCACATATGGGTTGTCTTACGTCAGCACAGGAAGTCGTAAAATCAGCTGTTCACCTGGCGGTTTTTTTTGGGGGTGAATAGGGAAGTCCTTTAGCTTGTTTTATCATATATTGCTGCCTTTGCACCTGTCAATGTTTACTTTTGTATGCACATTAAATCAACCAAAAATCCTGACTTTGGAGCAATGTTCACAGACTCTAGTATTTGGCTCTCTATTAGATGCAATGGATTTCCGTATTGGGACCATGATTTATGTCATCACTTGTTCACACCTCCTCATATGGAAGATACTTTTCCTTGTTGATGTCTCAAGAAGGGTTGAAATACAAGAACACACACACACACACATTCTTGTATTTCTAACCTTCTTTAGGACCAGCCTTTTTAGATATATAAAGATGTGTATTTACAACATTAATAATATATACATACTATGCAAATTTAAAAAACTTGTTGTGAAAAATGAGTTGGAATTTCACAAGAAAAAGGTCACAATTTCACAAGAAAAACTTAAAATGTTGGCAGTATTATAATAAAAGTCCTCATTTTACTCAACGCAAGTCAAAATTTTACAAGAAAAACATTTGTGCAATGTTATGATAAAAGTTGGAATTTTACTCAATAACAGTCGCAATTTTACAAGAAAAACTTAACATTTTGGCAATTTTATGAAAAGAGTCATAATTTTACTCGACAAAAGTCACAATCGTATAAGAAAACTTTAACATTTTGGCAATATTATAATAATTATCGGAATTTCACTCGGCAAAATTGTGACAAAAGTCATAAGTTTATTTAAAAAATGTCACTATTTTATAAGAACAACAGAAAAATTGGCATTATTGCGATAAAAGTAAAAAAAATGTATAACAAATCACCATTTTGCATTAAAAAGTAATACTTTTACAAAAAAAATCATAATTATACGGGAAAATATCGCAATATTACCGAAACAGAAAGAATATGAGAAATTGTGCCCAATTTTGTAAGAAAAAAGTCGACACATTGTGAGAAAAACACTGCTTATAGTTCATTTATTTATTTTTTTGAATTTTTTGTTTGTAATTGGTTTTTAATCTTCATTATTTACTCCAAGTTATTACAGTATGTCTCTATATACATATTTCTTTTTTTTTTTTTAATGAATTTTGGCCCAAGGGGGCGCATGTCAATTTCTTACACACACTTGTTATTTCATATGTTGACCAGAGGGGGAGCACTTTTAAAAGCGACACACAGTCAATGTGAAAAATCCCTCCTTTTTGGGACCACCCTCATTTTGATAGTAGTCACCAGCAGGGGGTGCAAATGAGACATTCTCTATTAGATGCAATGTTATTGGGACCATGATTTATGTCATCACTTGTTCACACCTCCTCATGTGGAAGATACTTTTCCTTCTTCATGTCTCAAGAAGGCTAGAAATACAAGATCACACACACACACACACACACACACACACACACACACACACACACACACACACACACACACACACACACACACACACACACATGCACATTCTTGTATTTTTTACCTTCTTGAGACCTGAGAAAAACGCCTCCCTCTTTAGGACCAGCCTTTCTAGATATATAAAGATGTGTATTTACAACATGAATAATACATACATACTATGCAAATATAAAAAAGGTTGTTGTGAAAAATTAGTTGGACTCTCACAAAAAGGTCACAATTTCACAAGAAAAACTTAGAATTGTGGCAGTATTATAATAAAAGTCGTCATTTTACTCAACGCAAGTCAAAATGTTACAAGAATAACTGAACATTTGTGCAATAGTATAATAAAAGTTGGAAGTTTACTCAATAACAGTCGCAATTTTACAAGAAAAGCTTAAAATTGTGGCAATTTTATGAAAAGAGTCGTAATTTTACTCGACAAAAGTCACAATTTTATAAGAAAACTTTTGAAATTTGGGCAATATAAAAATAATCAGAATTTTATTCTGCAAAATTATGAAAAAAAATCATAATTTTACTCAAAAAAGTCACTGTTTTACAAGAACAACAAAAAATTGGTAACATTGTGATGAAAGCCAGAATTGTATATGACAAATGTAACCATTTTTCCTTAAAAAGTAATAATTTTACAAGAAAATATTGCAATATTACAGAAACAGAAAGAATATGAGAAATTGTTCCCAATTTTATAAGTAAAAAGTCGACACATTGTGAGAAAAAGACTACTTTTTGTCAATTTATTTATTTGTAATTGGATTTTGATCTCCATTATTTACTTCAGGTTATTACAGTATGTCTCTATATACATATTTATTTATTTTTTTAAATGAATTTTGGCTCAAGGGGGCGCATTTCAATTTCTTACACACACTTGTTATTTCATATGTTGACCAGAGGGGGAGCACTTTTAAAAGCGACACACAGTCAATGTGAAAAATCCCTCCTTTTTGGGACCACCCTCATTTTGATAGTAGTCACCAGCAAATGAGACATTCTCTATTAGATGCAATGTTATTGGGACCATGATTTATGTCATCACTTGTTCACACCTCCTCATGTGGAAGATACTTTTCCTTCTTCATGTCTCAAGAAGGCTAGAAATACAAGAACACACACACACGCACACAATAAAGTATGTTCAAAGTGAACTTATCTCAGATGAGTTATCAGTCGCTGTATCTAAATGTCAACATGTCTCCAAGCCTTTCATTTTGCAAAGGTTTATCATCTGTATTGATTTGTTATGTAGTTTATTCATATTTACTCCACACAGTTCCAGTGAAATGTAACAGTTAATGCTCCCCTACACAGAATATGAAGGAAGGGAGTGTAGATATGAGAACATGGAGATACTGTATGTGCATGAATGTTATCTCTGCAGACACAGTGACTGAGTGGGTGCTTTGACCATAAAAGACAAGCCGGTATCTTTTGAAGTGTTGCGCCAGGCCATCTCTTGATTGGAGTCCATTTTCCATCTGCCACATAGAAATAGGTCAGAATAAAGATATGGCCATTTTTGGTGTTAAGGTAGAGAATAGGTCAAAGTCGTGTGTTAATTTGTTGTTGTTAATCCAGCAAACTCGTTTCATGGAACTTTTTAGTAGGATTTTCCTCAAAAAAGTGCTTTCATTAGTAAATGGTGGAGCTTCTGTGGCCGTATTTGTTTGGATATCAAACCAAATTTGATTTCCTTTTCCTTATTGAAAATTACAGAACTGGAATGATCTGTTTTAGCGTCAAACTGCTGCCAATCTAAAACCTGTATTTGTCTTTTTAGTAGCAATCTCACATTAACTGTCATACAATTGGAAAAATAGGTTAACTTTTAGTTAAAAACTACTTCCAACTAGGGTTGTACGGTATACCAGTACTAGTATAGTATTGCGGTACTAATGAATCAAAAACGGTACTATACTCTATACCAGGGGTCACCAACCTTTTTGAAACCAAGAGCTACTTCTTGGGTAGTGATTAATGCGAAGGGCTACCAGTTTGATACACACTTCAATAAATTGCCAGAAATAGCCAATTTGCTCAATTTACCTTTAACTCTATGTTATTATTAATAATGAATGATATTTACACTTAATTGAACGGTTTAAAAGAGGAGAAAACACGAAAAAAATGACAATTAAATTTTGAAACATAGTTTATCTTCAATTTCGACTCTTTAAAATTCAAAATTCAACCGAAAAAAAGAAGAGGAAAAACTAGCTAATTCGAAACTTTTTGAAAAAATTAAAAAAAGAATTTATGGAACATCATTAGTAATTTTTCCTGATTAAGATTCATTTTAGAATTTTGATGACATGTTTTAAATAGGTTAAAATCCAATCTACACTTTGTTAGAATATATAACAAATTGGACCAAGCTATATTTCTAACAAAGACAAATCATTATTTATTCTAGATTTTCCACAACAAAAATGTAAAAGAAATTCAAAAGACTTTGAAATAAGATTTAAATTTGATTCTACAGATTTTCTAGATTTGCCAGAATAATTTTTTTGAATTTTAATCATAATAAGTTTGAAGAAATATTTCACAAATATTCTTTGTTGAAAAAACAGAAGCTAAAATGAAGAATTAAATTAAAATGTATTTATTATTTTTTACAATAAAAAAATACAATTACTTGAACATTGATTTAAATTGTCAGGAAAGAAGAGGAAGGAATTTAAAAGGTAAAAAGGTATACGTGTTTAAAAATCCTAAAATCATTTTAAGGTTGTATTTTTTGTCTAAAATTGTCTTTCTGAAAGTTATAAGAAGCAAAGTAAAAAAATTAATGAATTTATTTAAACAAGTGAAGACCAAGTCTTTAAAATATTTTCTTGGATTTTCAAATTCTATTTGAGTTTTGTCTCTCTTAGAATTAAAAATGTCGGGCAAAGCGAGACCAGCTTGCTAGTAAATAAATACAATTTAAAAAATAGAGGCAGCTCACTGGTAAGTGCTGCTATTTGAGCTATTTTTAGAACAGGCCAGCGGGCTACTCATCTGGTCCTTACGGGCTACCTGGTGCCCGCGGGCACCGCGTTGGTGACCCCTGCTCTATACTCTGAAAAGTACCGGTTCGCCATATTTTTTTTTACAGGCATGACGGCGCGTCGTCGTCACGCCATGACATTACTAGTTTTACGAGCAGAGGAGCATGTTCAGCAGAGCACACACACAGAGGACTTACAAGCAGACACAGTGTGTAGACAGAAAAGGAAGAACGCACACATTTTGGTGTAAAAAGTAAAGATAAAGGTGAAGTTATAACACTGAAACACCCTCAGGAAGAGCTGCTTTAGCGGCTAATGTCCATCCGCGATCGTCAGTGTTTTAGCTTCTTCAAAATCACTAATCCTCGACTCCATGGCGACAAATAAAGTAAGTTTCTTACAAGTATCGTTATCACTGCAGGACGAGGAATAGCTAAACATGCTATATGAGGATACAATAGTTCACCGGTGTCACAAAGAAAACAAATGCCATGGGTGGATCTACACCTGACATCCACTGTAATGATACCAAGTACAAGAGCGTATCTAGTCGATACTACTATGATTACATCCATATTTTTTTTATCGTCACAAAATCATTTTTTTATTCATATTATATTCATAAATTTAGGAAATATGTCCCTGGACACATGAGAACTTAAATTATGACCAATGTATGATCCTGTAACTACTTGGTATCGGATTGATACCTAAATTTGTGGTATCATCCAAAACTAATGTAAAGTATCAAACAACAGAAGAATAAGTGATTATTACATTTGAACAGAAGTGTAGATAGAACATGTTAAAAGAGAAAATAAGCAGATATTAACAGTAAATGAACAAGTAGATTAATAATCCATTTTTACAGCTTGTCCTTAATAATGTGTACAAAATAATAGGTGTATAAATGACACAATATGTTACTGCATATGTCAGCAGACTAATTAGGAGTCTTTGTTTGTTTACTTACTACTAAAAGACAAGTTGTCTAGTATGTTCACTATTTTATTTAAGGACTAAATTGCAATAATAAACATATTTTTCATGTACCCTAAGATTTTTTGTTTAAATAAAGCCAATAATGCCATTTTTTGTGGTCCCCTTTATTTAAAAAAGTATCAAAAAGTATTGACAAGTATCAAAATTCATTTTGGTACCGGTATCAAAATTCATTTTGGTACCGGTACCAAAATATTGGTATCGAGACAACCTTACTTCCAACAAATAAATGAAAAAATCTTAAATGTGCTTCATGCATGTCATTAATTGTCGCACAAGTTTAGGAAAGAAAACAAATTAATTTAATTCATTTAATTGATTTAAATATTTTAATGGTTAATTATTTGATTTTAATTTACAAAGTGCATAACATGAACTTTGATAACAACTAGCAGTTATCGATAAGTCTACTCCTCCTTTTTTTGTTAAATGTAGCAAAAAAGCAAAAGCATGCATGATGACTAGAGATGTCCGATAATATCGGCTATCGGCCGATATATGCGTTAAAATGTAATATCGGAAATTATCGGTATCGTTTTTTTTATTATCGGTATCTTTTTTCTTTTTAAAAAAAAATTAAATCCACATAAAAAACAGAAGATACACTTACAATTAGTGCACCAACCCAAAAAACCTCCCTCCCCCATTTACACTCATTCACACAAAAGGGTTGTTTCTTTCTGTTATTAATATTCTGCTTCCTACATTATATATCAATATATATCAATACAGTCTGCAAGGGATACAGTCCGTAAGCACACATGATTGTGCGTGCTGCTGCTCCACTAATAATACTAACCTTTAACAGTTAATTTTACTCATTTTCATTAATTACTAGTTTCTATGTAACTGTTTTTATATTGTTTTACTTTCTTTTTTATTCAAGAAAATGTTTTTAATTTATTTATCTTATTTTACTAATTTTTTTAAAAAGTACCTTATCTTCACCATACCTGGTTGTCCAAATTAGGCATAATAATGTGTTAATTCCACGACTGCATATATCGGTTGATATCGGTATCGGTAATTAAAGAGTTGGACAATATCGGAATCAAGCCATTATCGGACATCCCTAATGATGACACATTGACATCTCGCATGACATCATGCGTGACCGGTCAATATTTTGTGTGATTTCAAGAGTTTCTTTTCCTTAAAAAATATCAAAAAACATCAATTGCACATCCTCTACTGTGATTAAATGTGCATGTTTGCATGCATCCACACCAAGGACATCAACGTTATGAGATGAGGGATCCAGGCTGTCATCTGGTTGATGTCTTTTTTTTCTTTCTTTTTTTTTCTCACACATTCAACATTTTTTTTTATCTTCAAAGACTTTTTTGAAATGTAACTTATGTAGTTCACACCCAGTAATTCACACGGGCAACACCTAATTAGTGGATGTAATTTGCTCCCACTGAGAGTGTCCAGGTGTACCAGCCAGAGTTTGGACAGGTGCTTCTTCTCATCTCCTGCCAGAGAGCAAACGTGTCACGTGTGCCCGCCTGCGAAACACAGCCTTCTTGTTTCTGTCTTACTAACACCAAAGCACAAGCGTCCTTCTTTCTCTTATGCACCACTCTCCTTTACCATCTCTCCTGTCATCGCCTGCCTCTGTCATCGTTCACATCTACCCGCACACTCCATCTTTAATCACATCCTCTTTATCAGCCTGCTCGTACAGCATTACATGCTGTCATATACACAAATATATAAAGACACGTAGCAGACAAAGAAACTGTATTTCTGTTCAATAACAAGGGGCGGAAAAGCAGAATAAAGCACTTGACAATCAAATATAATACTGAACATAACAGACGTTGTTACGTACTGTACATATATTATTTACATCAGAGGTATTTAACAATTAACTTTTTGGTTGATTATCGTATTTTCCGAACCACAGGGCGCACCGGATTATAAGACGCATTAAAGGGGTCATATTATGATTTTTTTTTTGTAAATGTAAAAGACTTCCTTGTGGTCTACATCAGTGGTCACTAGGGATGATACTCGAAACCGGTTTTCCCGGTTGTTTGATAAGAAAAGAACCGAGTCCTCGGACTCGAATCCCTTTTTGAGAACCGGTACCCGTTATCGAGACCACTATAGTAAAGGAAAAGAGTTGATTCTTTATTCGAATCCCGTCCCGACCAGAAATGCTCCGTGGGACATCACAAGAAATGACGTCATGTAGCTCAGTCATTAGGCGCAGATAGCGAAAGCGGGAAAACAATGGACGGGAAAAAGCGCTCCAAGGTGTAATAAAGTTCAAAACAAAAGGTATAATCCAATGAACAACTTTACTGAGAGATTTTAGCAGGGTAAAACACATGACCAACACTTTTACGACCAACCAGAAACATAGCAACCAGGCTAGCAACGCACCTCCTTTACGGCAGCTGTCGCAACGTTCTTAAAGCAACCGCAGCACATACATATATATACTACATATCTCACTTTTTTAACTTTTGTTTTTCTTTCCTTGTAAACGTTACAAAATCACACTGTAGATGTGTTGTCTGTCTAATTATAAATAATGCAGACGAGGCGTGTTGGCTGAGTTCTTGACGTTTACTTTCACAGCGTGGCAACATGCAACACTTTTCGGGGCTACAGCGCATGCTCGTCACTCCCGTTGCATGCTGGGTAGTGTAGTTGTTATATTCCCTAGCTCATAACATCTTTCCCCCTATAAAGAAATAATGTTAACTCAATAAAGTGTATTTCTTTTTTTAGCTTTAACTTTTCATTTTTTAGCATTGTAACCACATTTGCAAACAACTTTTCTCTTCATAGAATTTTCTTTCAATAAAGAAATAAAGTGCAAAAATGTCAAAGCATCATAACAAACAGTTATGTTCCAATAGCAGCAGAAGTGCACTTTTTGGAGAGCTGTATTATTTTCAGTTTTGTGCCCAAGGGACTGATTTTATTTAACACTATATTATTATTTATACACCTATAGTGATCACAGAGACAGCTTGTTTTTGTGTTACTGTATATATTTGTTTCTCTGAAAAATCCCACTTAATATACTTTGGGTAACAACAGTCAATGTTTATTTATTTTATTTTATTTTTTTAGGTGGGTAACAGTCAATATTTATTTATTTATTAGATTTAATTGTTTTATTATATAATAAAAGTGAGCTTTTGTTAAACCAAATATTGTGTGTTTTTTTCCATATACAACAACCTATCTGGATTCGATACGAGAATCGATAAGGAATCGGTTCGATAAGAGGATTCGATAATAGGCTCGAACTCGATAATTCCTTATCAAACATCATCCCTAGTGGTCACCAACCTTTTTGTAGCTGCGGACCGGTCAACGCTTGAAAATTTGTCCCACGGACCGGAGCGGGGGGGGGGTATTTATTTATTTATTTTTTCATAAAGAAATTCAATCAGGTGTGCTTACGGACTGTATCCCTGCAGACTGTATTGATCTATATTGATATATAATTAGGTATGTCCGATAATGGCTTTTTGCCGATATTCTGATATTGTCCAACTCTTTAATTACCGATACCGATATCAACCGATATATGCAGTCGTGGAATTAACACATTATTATGTCTAATTTGGACAACCAGGTATGGTGAAGATAAGGTACTTTTTAAAAAAAATTAGTAAAATAAGATAAATAAATTAAAAACATTTTCTTGAATAAAAAAGAAAGTACAACAATATAAAAACAGTTACATAGAAACTAGTAATTAATGAAAATGAGTAACATTAACTGTTAAAGGTTAGTACTATTAGTGGACCAGCAGCACGCACAATCATGTGTGCTTACGGACTGTATCCCTTGCAGACTGTATTGATATATATTGATATATAATGTAGGAAGCAGAATATTAATAACAGAAAGAAACAACCCTTTTGTGTGAATGAGTGTAAATGGGGGAGGGAGGTTTTTTGGGTTGGTGCACTAATTGTAAGTGTATCTTGTGTTTTTTATGTGGATTTAATTTAAAAAAAAACTAACAAACAAAAAAAAACGATACTGATAATAAAATAAACGATACCGATAATTTCCGATATTACATTTTAACGCATTCATCGGCCGATAATATATATATGTATATATATATAATGTATATATATCAATATAGATCTATATTGATATATAATGTATATATTGTGTTTTTTATGTTGATTTAATAACAAAAAATTAAAAATGTTTTATTTTTATTTTGTATTTTTTTATTTCTTTTGCGGTACCGGTCCGCGGCCCGGTGGTTGGGGACCACTGGTCTACACAACATGTAATGGTGGTTCTTTGCTCAAAATGTTGCATAGATGATGTTTTTACTAGAGATGTCCAATGATAGCTTTTTTGCCGGTATCCGATATTCCTATTAATTACCGATTCCGATATCAAGCGATACCGATATATACAGTGGTGGAATTAACACATTATTATGCCTCATTTTGTTGTGATGCCCGGCTGGATGCATTAAACAATGTAACAAGGTTTTCCTAAATAAACCAACTCAAGTTATTATTGAAGTCACAAAGTGCATTTTTTTTTTTTTTTTTAACATGCCTCAAAACAGCAGCTTGGAATTTGGGACATGCTCTCCCTGAGAGAGCATGAGGAGGTTGAGGTGGGGGGGAGGTATATTGTAGCGTCCCGGAAGAGTTAGTGCTGCAAGGGGTTCTGGGTATTTGTTCTGTTGCGTTTATGTTGTGTTACGGTGCGGATGTTCTCCCGAAATGTGTTTGTCATTCTTGTTTGGTGTGGGTTCACATATTTGTAACAGTGTTAAAGTTGTTTATACGGCCACCCTCAGTGTGACCTGTATGGCTGTTGACCAAGTATGCCTTGCATTCACTTGTGTGTGTGAAAAGCCGTAGATATTATGTGATTTTAGTAATTTTTTCTTGATCTGGGTACAAAAAGAACTGATTGCAGGTATCGTTTGACAGACACAGTTTCGATACTACTTGGTATCGGGTTGTTTCGGTCGATACCTGAAAGGTATCGAGTACCGATACCCAGCCCTACATACTATAAACATTCTTGTTGTGTAAATGTGCTATATAAATAAAGTGGATTGGATTACTTACGATACAAACCTACCACAACTAACAAACGCAACAACAACAACATCCTCTGGTGTAACACCACCTTCAGCAACAACGTCGGTACCAATATCGGACACAAATACGTAGCACTAGTAGACAAGCACTTCTCAAGGCATCACAAGCTCCATAAAATCTCCAGCCGCAACACCATCAAGATTAGCTACAGCCGCATGAACAACACCAACCAGATAACCACAACAAACATGCTTGTTTTCATACACTTCTAAATGTGAAGATATAATCGTCATGTGATATCGCTTAGATTTCAGTTTTTGCAGAGTATCGCCTACAATTTAAGTTGGACAGGTTGGTAGTAGGGATGTCTGATAATGGCTTTTTGCCGATATCCGATATGCCGATATTGTCCAACTCTTTAATTACCGATACCGATATCAACCGATATATACAGTCGTGGAATTAACACATTATTATGCCTAATTTGGACAACCAGGTATGGTGAAGATAAGGTACTTTTTAAAAAAATTTAATAAAATAAGATAAATAAATTAAAAACATTTTCTTGAATAAAAAATAAAGTACAACAATATAAAAACAGTTACATAGAAACTAGTAATGAATGAAAATTTGTAAAATGAACTGTTAAAGGTTAGTACTATTAGTGGAGCAGCAGCACGCACAATCATGTGTGCTTACGGACTGTATCCCTTGCAGACTGTATTGATATATATTGATATATAATGTAGGAAGCAGAATATTAATAACAGAAAGAAACAACCCTTTTGTTTGAATGAGTGTAAATGGGGGAGGGAGGTTTTTTGGGTTGGTGCACTAATTGTAAGTGTATCTTGTGTTTTTTATGTGGATTTAATTAAAAAAAACACACAAAAAACGATACTGATAATAAAAAAAAACGATACCGATAATTTCCGATATTACATTTTAACGCATTTATCGGCCGATAATATCGGCAGACCGATATTATCGGACATCTCTAATTATTATTATTATTATTGGCTTTTATGTAGTTTGCACTTTGTCTGTATTATTACTATTATCATTATTATCGACTCTTTGCCTCATTCTTTTTATTTTCCAATTTTAATTATGTTAGATCTGTGTTGTTGTTGTTGTTGTTGGGGACAAGTGTTGTAAATTAGCTTTGGCTACAAACACTATGATGCATACATTGGATAACTGTTTCAGATATCTATGTTTCTGTATCTGTCCCTATTTCAACAACAAAAAAAATATATATATATATTAAGGATGTCCGATAATGGCTTTTTGCCGATATCCGATATTCCGATATTGTCCAACTTCAAGTTTCAAGTTTCAAGTTTATTATTCTTCGGTCAATCGTCAACAAAATAAACAAACAGTTGTACATTCTTAAATTGAAAATGAAAATGTTGCAGACCGAAAGGGTTTAGGTTGAAGTTGAACACTTATTGCGCCTAACCCTATAAACAATGTCAAGTACAAAATAAACTTCCGAAAATTATTGAATGTCCATTGTACAACATATTATAAATACACATTATACATAACATAAACACAGTTCAATTATATACACAGTAAAGGCATGTGAAATATCCTTGTAGACATGTTAAACCTTTGTACCAATTTATATACTATATACAAACAATTGTACTTCCATTATTATTTATAACCCACATTTAGTATTTGAATTAACATTGATCATAGTATTAACTACTGTGTTGATTCTAGAGTGATATATTTTTTCAAGACATTGGTCTTAAAGTGTTTTTTAAATGTGTGAATAGAACTGGAACATTTTAAGGAATTATCCAAGCTGTTCCACAGTTGAACCCCCCTGACAGAAACACATCTACTTTTTAAGCTTGTTCTTATCTTAGCTTTCTGGAAGACAGCTGAACCTCTGAGGTCATAGGGATTCTCTCTGGGTTTAAACCTCTCCTGTAGACACCCAGGCAGCATGTGGTTATGAGCTTTGTACGTCACAATAGCAGTGTTGAGGTCAACAAGATCGTGCAGTTTTAATGTTTTTAATTTAATAAAAAGAGCATTGGTATGGTCATGATAATCTGCATAATTTACAATTCTAATCGCTTTCTTTTGAAGTAAGAATATAGATTTAATGTTTGTTTTGTAATTGTTACCCCAGATTTCGACACAATAATTAAGATAAGGGAGTACAAAATAATTATATAACATGATAAGAGCCTTTTGATTTACGGAGTTTTTTATTTTATGTAACATAGCAATATTTTTTGCCATCTTTGTCTTAAGTATATTTATGTGCAGTTTCCAATTTAATTTATCATCTATATGGATTCCCAAAAATTTTGTTGAATACACCCTTTCTATCTCCATATCATCAATTCTTATATGACACTGTTTGTTATTTTTCCTATTTCCAAAAATTATATATTTTGTTTTATTTAGGTTGATTGACAGTTTATTGGCATCAAACCATTGCTTTAGTATGTGGAGTTCACTCTCTACAGTCCCTAAGAGATGGCCAAGGTCTTGCCCAGAACAGTACAGACTTGTATCATCAGCAAAGAGAATACAGTTGAGTTTTTTAAAGATTTTACAGATATCATTAATGTACAATAAAAACAATTTTGGTCCCAATACAGAACCTTGGGGTACTCCATGTGTTATAATCTTTTTATCTGAATCTACATTATTCATATGCACGTACTGTTCTCTGCCACCAAGATAACTTTTCAACCAATCATGAGCAAGACCTCTAAAACCATACCTCTGCATTTTGTTTAAAAGTAATGTGTGATCGATGGTGTCAAAGGCCTTGCTCAGGTCAATAAAAACGCCAACAACAAACTCCCTCTTATCAATTGCAGTGGTTACCTCCTCAACTAGTTCCATCACTGCCATGGAAGAGGACCTGTTTGGTCGAAAGCCGTATTGGTGTTCACTTAGCAAGTGTTGCTTGTCAATAAAACTGTCTAATCTTGACACAAATAATTTTTCAAGGATTTTTGAAAATTGTGAGAGTATAGAAATAGGCCTATAGTTGGTGAACTGATGCTTATCTCCACTTTTGAAGATGGGAATAACTTTTGCCGTTTTCATTTTCTTTGGGAAAACACCTTTTATAAAAGAAATATTACATACATAAGTGAAGGGAACAGCTATAAAATCAACAATTTCCCCGATCAGAGAAAAGTCCAAGTCACAGCAGTCTGTTGACTTCTTGTTTTCTTGAGAATTTACAATTTCTATGATTTCACTTTCATGGACGGGGGAAATAAAAAACGATTCTAAGTTGCTTTGAATGGTATGTTCATTAAATTTGACACTGTTTTCGGGTTGTACAATTTCATTTGCTAAATTAGGTCCAACATTCACAAAGAAGGTGTTAAAAGCATCCGTTATTTCCTTAGGGTCATTTAGAGTTTGATTATTTTCTATGAAATAGCTTGGATGTTCCTTATTTGTCATGTTTTTTTTAATGATACCATTCAAAACTTTCCACGTACCCTGGATGCTATTTTTATGTTGTTCTAATAGGTTACAGTAATATGTTCTTTTGCTGTGCTTTATTATTTGTGTTAACTTATTTTTATACGTTTTATATTTGTGTTCAGTTTCTTTGGTTCTGTGCTTTAAATGTCTTCTGTAAAGATAATTTTTCTTTTTGCAGGACTTCAATAGTCCCTTTGTGATCCATGGTTTGTCCTTAACAGTGCTGTCCTTAATGTAATGTTTTTTCATTGGACAGTGCTTATCATACAATGTTATGAAAATGTTGAGAAAATGTTCGTATGCCTCATCTGGGTCTGTGGAGGTGTAAACCTCCCCCCAGTCTTGAGCACATAACTCAGACTTGAATGCTGCCATAGTTTCTGGCGTTTGATGTCTAACAAATCTATATTGAACTGCTTTTTTGGTCCCTCTCTGATCAAAGAAATTGTGGAAAATACTGAATACAGGTAGATGATCACTTATGTCATTGAGTAGTAGTCCTGCTGTTATTTGATTCTCAGGTTGATTGGTGAAAATGTTATCTATCAGTGTGGCAAAGTCTACTGTTATTCTGGTAGGTTTTATGATAAGGGGAAAAAAATTATTACTGTACAATCCTGTTATAAAATCGGTTGTTTTGGTACTGTCCATGGGATTCAGAAGATTAATATTAAAATCACCGCACACAATATGGAGCTTGTTTGACTTATTAAACAAATAGTCCAATTTTTGATTAAATGTGTCTAGACATGATCCAGGTGTTCTATAAACACAACTAACATTTATTTTTTTTGATTTTTCTACTTCAATTTCTACAGTAATACATTCAAAAATTCCAGCTATAGCAGTTGATTTGCTGTCAATTTTCCAACATTTTAAATCATGATTTACAAAAAGTGCTACTCCTCCTCCCCTTTTTCCAACTCTGTTTGTGGTGAATAATTCATAACCATCCAATCTCATATCACAACACTTGTTCTCATCGAGCCAAGTCTCTGAGACTGCAACAATACTAAATTTTTTGAACTGGCTCAGATATTCACTAATATTGTCAACATTTTTATACAAGCTTCGGCTATTAAAATGTATTACAGTAAAAGATTTGTCCATATTCACACATTTAAATTGTTCGTCTGTGTAGTACTCACAGTTTCTGGTAATGTTATTGTAAAGATTGCAGTCTGGATCTATATCACTGCCAAACTCATTTGAATTACAGTTATAATTGATGTTGTCATAAAAATCTAGTTGAATATGATTATAATTATTATACAGTTCTCTACTATGAATATTATCAGTACTTCTACATTCAGATTCGTTATTACCAATATTAGTAAAGATATTTTTTAATTCACTTTCCATTATATTTTTATTTTTTTTTTTTCTTTGTACAAAGGACACATTTGTATCCACCTCCAGTGAAACATTTACACTAAACACACACAAACACACTTAATATGATTATATAGTTCAGGTCTTAAACTCACTGTGATGTCCGATAATGGCTTTTTGCCGATATCCGATATTCCGATATTGTCCAACTCTTTAATTACCGATATCAACCGATACCAACTGATATATGCAGTCGTGGAATTAACACATTATTATGGCTAATTTGGACAACCATGTATGGTGAAGATAAGGTACTTTTTAAAAAATAAAATAAAATAAGATAACTAAATTAAAAACATTTTCTTGAATAAAAAAGAAAGTAAAACAATATAAAAACAGTTACATAGAAACTAGTAATTAATGAAAATGAGTAAAATTAACTGTTAAAGGTTAGTACTATTAGTGGACCAGCAACACGCACAATCATGTGTGCTTACGGACTGTATCCCTTGCAGACTGTATCGATATATATTGATATATAATGTAGGAAGCAGAATATTAATAACAGAAAGAAACAACCCTTTTGCGTGAATGAGTGTAAATGGGGGAGGGAGGTTTTTTGGGTTGGTGAACTAATTGTAAGTGTATCTTGTGTTTTTTATGTGGATTTAATAATTAAAAAAAACAAAACGATACTGATAATAAAAAAACCGATACCGATAATTTCCGATATTACATTTTACCCCTTTATCATCTCTAGTTGCATGGTAGCATAATGGTTTTAAAGTTCCAGCCCTAAGCACTTGAGAACCTGCTGTAGCTGAGCTTCTTTTTAAGTGAGAAAATAAATGCAAAGACTTCTAGGACATGAGGAGGTTCTTCCCATGCTGCTGCTGTGACCTTTGGCACAGTTTGTGTAGCAAAGACGTTGTTGCAGTTTGATGACTCACATATCTTGGAGGGGAAGTCAGTGTAAAAGAGTTTATTTGCAGGCGACCTCACCGCGAGTTCAGACTCCAAACAGCTACAGCTAAAGATGCACACTTTAATGCAGAGAAAGTTGTTATGTCTTGGCGTAAATGAGGACACAGATGCAGAAGAGTGACTTTATTTAGATAATTCTTTGCTATCTCTAGGACAGAGTGATTAAAGAAAGTGGCTACAAAATCTATCTATCTATGACAGGGGTCACCAACCTTTTTGAAAGCAAGAGCTACTTCTTGGGTAGTGATTAATGCGAAGGGCTACCAGTTTGATACACACTTCAATAAATTGCCAGAAATAGCCAATTTGCTCAATTTACCTTTAACTCTATGTTATTATTAATAATTAATGATATTTATCTTTGTGGAAACACTGGTCATCTTAATGATTTCTCACAATAAATATATATAGAAACAGATAAATATCAATATGCAAAACTTTATTTTTATATTTTCTCTAAGTGCACATTTTTCAAATTGAACATTTTCAAATGATCACTTCTAAGACAGTCTTGTGAAATCACAATATCCCATTTTAACTAGCTAGCCACTAACATTTTTTAACAAATCATGAATTACTTTGCACCATGTTTGTACAAATAATAACTCATGTAAAATACAAAAGTCAACTCTCAAATTTTTAAATAAATCATGTCACACTTTGAACTGGACACCAAATCTGTTATCTGTTTCTTTGTCAGTTAGTGAAGACCAAGTCTTTAAAATATTTTCTTGGTCTTTCAAATTCTATTTGAGTTTTGTCTCTCTTAGAATTAAAAATGTCGAGCAAAGCGAGACCAGCTTGCTAGTAAATAAATACAATTTAAAAAATAGAGGCAGCTCACTGGTAAGTGCTGCTATTTGAGCTATTTTTAGAACAGGCCGGCGGGCTACTCATCTGGTCCTTACGGGCTACCTGGTGTCCGCGGGCACCGCGTTGGTGACCCCTGATCTATGATATATTCGAGCAACTATAGGATATTAGCATAGGACATAAGGCAATAAACAGAAAATCACTCCATAAGGAGGAAAAGGCAATAGCCAAAAAGTTCTGTATGAGTCGAATACAAAAAAACAACAACAATCTATAACAATCTACAAAAAGGTAATGCACTCATGCTAAGAAGTCGAGAAGCTTATAAACAGAAAGTATGTATAAAGTGTTGAGAAGCCTGAAAACTAAAAGCGCTCCAGGAGGAGGAAAAAAGGAAGACAAGGCACTATGAAAATTGATACAAAAAGACTTGACCAAAAAATTTTAGCAAAAGAAAATCACTCTCTCAGAGGGAACAAAGGAATCAATAAATAACGCGAGACAATACTTATCAAACTTGGTTCAAGGCAGTGATGGGTTGATGAGGCCTCATGAAGCGTTTCGACACATTGCAAAACTGTATTGATACTGTGTCGATACTGTGTCACTAAATACTGACATCTGCTGGACTTTAAAAATCCCTACAGGCAACCTATGGACCGACTCAACTGACACTGATTTGATGACCTAGTACAGGGGTCACCAACGCGGTGCCCGCGGACACCAGGTAGCCCGTAAGGACCAGATGAGTAGCCCGCCGGCCTGTTCTAAAAATAGCTCAAATAGCAGCACTTACCAGTGAGCTGCCTCTATTTTTTAAATAGTATTTATTTACTAGCAAGCTGGTCTCGCTTTGCCCGACATTTTTAATTCTAAGAGAGACAAAACTCAAATAGAATTTGAAAATCCAAGAAAATATTTTAAAGACTTGGTCTTCACTTGTTTAAATAAATTCATTAATTTTTTTTTACTTTGCTTCTTATAACTTTCAGAAAGATAATTTTAGACAAAAAATACAACCTTAAAATGATTTTAGGATTTTTAAACACATATACCTTTTTACCTTTTAAATTCCTTCCTCTTCTTTCCTGACAATTTAAATCAATGTTCAAGTAATTTTATTTTTTTATTGTAAAGAATAATAAATACATTTTAATTTAATTCTTCATTTTAGCTTCTGTTTTTTTCAACAAAGAATATTTGTGAAATATTTCTTCAAACTTATTATGATTAAAATTCAAAAAAATTATTCTGGCAAATCTAGAAAATCTGTAGAATCAAATTTAAATCTTCTTTCAAAGTCCTATGAATTTCTTTTAAAATTTTTGTTCTGAAAAATCTAGAAGAAATAATGATTTGTCTTTGGTAGAAATATAGCTCGGTCCAATTTGTTATATATTCTAACAAAGTGTAGATTGGATTTTAACCAATTTAAAACATGTCATCCAAATTCTAAAATGAATCTTAATCAGGAAAAATTACTAATTATGTTCCATAAATTATTTTTTTTATTTTTTCAAAAAGTTTCGAATTAGCTAGTTTTTCCTCTTCTTTTTTTCGGTTGAATTTTGAATTTTAAAGAGTCAAAATTGAAGATAAACTATGTTTAAAAATGTAATTGTCATTTTTTTCGTGTTTTCTCCTCTTTTAAACCGTTCAATTAAGTGTAAATATCATTCATTATTAATAATAACATAGAGTTAAAGGTAAATTGAGCAAATTGGCTATTTCTGGCAATTTATTTAAGTGTGTATCAAACTGGTAGCCCTTCGTGTTAATCACTACCCAAGAAGTAGCTCTTGCTTTCAAAAAGGTTGCCGACCCCTGACCTAGTATATACAATAATATAAACCAAGTCATTGTATTTCATTTAGGATTATTTCATATCTTCATTCAAATAAAAATATATTTTTATCTTTTTTAGAGACAGTCAAATAATGTGAACATGTATCGTGACTAGGATGGTAGAAGGTGGGGATTGAACCCCAGTAACCAGCAACCCTCCGATTGCTGGCACGGCCACTCTACCAACTTCGCCACGCCGTCATTCCTGTACCTTCTCTAGTAACAGTAGGGATGGGTCCGGCAACACCGATGCATCGGCGCATGCGTCGAGCTCATAGAGCGAAACCCTGTGTCGGTGCGCGTACCGCTTTTAGAAAGTCACGTGACCGATCATGAGCTGCTTTGGTCACGTGACCGATACGCGAACTGTATCGCATTGACGCCTCCTCTGTGCCCTGTGAGCAACGTTCCCTCTAAAAGGTGCGCGCCTGCGCAATTGCGCAGTGCTCAAGCGTCCTCTGCGCACAGCAAATATATGCCGCGCACCAAATCAAACCCATCTGAATTCTAAACAAAATAAACACATTTATTCTGTGTCATTTTGAAATGCAACTTTGAGTGACAGTGACAACAAGCGGCCCTAACGGTGTTCGTCAACAACACGCATTGCGCCGCTTCCTAATAAACACAGTTTGGCGCGCAGGCGTCAGTGCGATACAGTTCATGAGCGGTCACGTGACCAGAACAGCTCGTGTTCGGTCACGTGACTTTCTAAAAGCGATACGCGCACCGACACAGGGTATCGCTCTGTGAGCTCGACGCATGCGCCGATGCATCGGTGTTGCCGGACCCATCACTAGTTCAAGGCTGTGGACAAGGCTGGAGGTACGTAGCGAGACGATATACTCTGGCAACAAGACAGGGGAAGACAAGGACTATATCAGGGGTCACCAACGCGGTGCCCGCGGGCACCAGGTAGCCCGTAAGGACCAGATGAGTAGCCCGCCGGCCTGTTCTAAAAATAGCTCAAATAGCAGCACTTACCAGTGAGCTGCCTCTATTTTTTAAATTGTATTTATTTACTAGCAAGCTGGTCTCGCTTTGCCCGACATTTTTAATTCTAAGAGAGACAAAACTCAAATAGAATTTGAAAATCCAAGAAAATATTTTAAAGACTTGGACTTCACTTGTTTAAATAAATTCATGAATTTTTTTACTTTGCTTCTTATAACTTTCAGAAAAACAATTTTAGATAAAAAATACAACCTTAAAAATGATTTTAGGATTTTTAAACACATATACCTTTTTACCTTTTAAATTCCTTCCTTTTCTTTCCCGACAATTTAAATCATTGTTCAAGTAAAAAAAAATTTTTTATTGTAAAGAATAATAAATACATTTTAATTTAATTCTTCATTTTAGCTTCTGTTTTTTCGACAAAGAATATTTGTGAAATATTTCTTCAAAATTATTATGATTAAAATTCAAAAAAAGTATTCTGGAAAATCTAGAAAATCTGTAGAATCAAATGTAAATCTTATTTCAAAGTCTTTTGAATTTATTTTAAAATGTGTGTTCTGGAAAATATAGAAGAAATAATGATTTGTCTTTGTTAGAAATATAGCTCGGTCCAATTTGTTATATATTGTAACAAAGTGTAGATTGGATTTTAAACTATTTAAAACATGTCATCAAAATTCTAAAAATTAATCTTAATCAGGAAAAATTACTAATGATGTTCCATAAATTATTTTTTTTAAGTTTTTCTCTTCTTTTTTGCGGTTGAATTTAGAATTTTAAAGAGTCAAAATTGAAGATAAACTATGTTTCAAAATTTAATTGTCATTTTTTTCGTGTTTTCTCCTCTTTTAAACCGTTCAATTAAGTGTAAATATCATTAATTATTAATAATAACATAGAGTTAAAGGTAAATTGAGCAAATTGGCTATTTCTGGCAATTTATTTAAGTGTGTATCAAACTGGTAGCCCTTCGCATTAATCACTACCCAAGAAGTAGCTCTTGCTTTCAAAAAGGTTGGTGACCCCTGGATTATATACACATGAGGGAGGGTGACACAGGTGGGCACAATCAGGCAATCAGGAGAGACATCAGACCAGTGACACAGGAGGAAGGGCAAGTGGCCTGAAACGAGAGGAGGATTATAATTTTCAAAATAAAACAGGAAGTTTGCCAGACAACCCCAAAACAGGACATTCCTCACCACGATGTGACAGAAGTTGTGGAATAATGGATGTTGGTCGTGAGTTCAAACCCCCGGCCGAGTCATACCAAAGACTATAATAAATGGGAGCCATTACCTGCCTGCTTGGCACTCAGCATCAAGGGTTGGAATTGGGGGTGAAATCACCAAAAATGATTCCCGGGCGCGGCCTCCGCTGCTGCTCACTGCTCCCCTCACCTTCCAGGGGGTGATCAAGGGTGATGGGTCAAATGCAGAGGATAATTTAGCCACACCTAGTGTGTGCACTGCAAAAACTGAAATCTAAGTAAGATGAAATATGTCAAATAAGGGTGATACTTGCTTATTTTCTGTCTAATAAGATAATTCTTCTCACTAAGCAGATTTTATGTTAGAGTGTTTTACTTGTTTTAAGTGTTTTGGTCCTAAATGATGTCAGTAAGATATTACAGCTTGTTGCTGAGATGTTATGACCTATATTGAGTAAAACATGCTTGAAACTAGAATATCAACTGTTGCAAAGTGTTATGATCCGCTGCCCGGATCATATTTCTGTTTATGTTTTCTTGTCACGTGTGTTTTCAGCACCTTGAGTTTTGTTAGTTTCTGTTGCCATGACTGCAGATTGCTCACACCTGCCTCTGGTTAGTGTTCGGGACTCGCACCTGTTGCCCGGGCGCTAATCAGAGGGCTATGCGCTGGCCTCACTCGGTCTGGCTCGCTAGTTTGTTTTCACACAACAATTGACGACTTTTGTTTCCTGCTCTTTAGCACTAGGCTATTTTGGCTTGCTAGCTCCCACGCTAGTCCTTCAGTTTTGTACCTTAAGTGCTATGAGCACCTTTTTCTTTGTTCCTGTCTGATTTATGTTTTGATGAATCATTTCTTACCTGCAAGCTGTGTCCGAAGCTCGATCTGCATTCCTGAGAGAACCACATCCGCATCTTTATGCGACCAGGTCGTCACACAACGCTGTGTCATCAACACTCACAAGTATAAAACTACTTTTTTTTAAAGTAATCATTTCTTACTTCAAGCATGAAAAAAAAAATCATGATTTTGACACAATTGTGTCTCATAATTAAAACAGATGACAGCCAAATGGACCTTGCGGTTTTATTTTCAATGAAACAATAGAAAATAGGTACTCATATAGTAGTACAGTTGGCACAGTACAGTAAACTGACAGTTAATATTTAAACATTTAACATTTCAAACAATTTTGAACAGAAATAGTTCATGCACATTCAGATAAATTCCTCAAAATTACAATTAAAAACATTTTGGCCGGGGGCCGGGCTGTATATATGCGCACTAATTGACTGAAAGAGCACACACTTGGCGCGATGATGTCATGTTATCGATGGAAAATTAAATTTTTAGACAATATGATTTGCCCGAGCGGCTAGGAGACCCCGAGAGTAACGAGTGCTTGCCTTGTTGCCTTTCCATTAAGAACAATAAATTAGTTTTTAGTATAAACTTGTGATTTAGGGCTATATAAATAAACATTGATTGATTGATTGATAAGTTTGCTGGTTTCAAGAAATGTAATGCCGAGCGCATATTATGTCAAGATAATGGCACTAACATTTACTTCATTTAAGAATATTTTTCAACATATTGAGCAAAAAGGTCTCTTTTTTTACTACCAAGAAAAGTACACTTGTTATTAGTGAGAATATACTTATTTTAAGGTATTTTTGGGTTAATTGAGGTTAGCTAATTTTACTTGTTTTGGAAAGTCTTGACAAGCCGAATTTTCTTGTTCTATTGGCAGATAATTTTGCTTAGTTCAAATAAAATACCTCTCATTTTTGTTTTGTTTTTTTTCTTGTTTTTGAACGCTGACATTTTGCAGTGTGTTTGGTACTTTAACTTTATGTGTTTGTGGTTTTGCAGATGCAAATTGTGTGTGAGCTGGAGCAGCAAGCCAAGCAGCAGTCTGTGGAAGTAGAGAAAAGCAACGCCTTGTGTCAGAAAGCGACACAGGAGAAGGTCCAGCTGGAGATCCACCTTGCATCCATCAATGTCGAACTGCAGGAGGCTAACAGAAGGTCTGAAGAGGGTTGACCTAGACAGGAAATAGAGTGATGACCTTGACATTGTGTTAGAACAGGGGTCACCAACCTTTTTGAAAGCAAGAGCTACTTCTTGGGTAGTGATTAATGTGAAGGGCTACCATTTTGATACACACTTAAGTAAATTGCCAGAAATAGCCAATTTGCTCAATTTACCTTTAACTCTGTTATTATTAATAATTAATGATATTTACACTTAATTGAACGGTTTAAAAGAGGAGAAAACACGAAAAAAATGACAATTAAATTTTGAAACATAGTTTATCTTCAATTTCGAATCTTTAAAATTCTAAATTCAACCGAAAAAAAGAAGACAAAAACTTAAAAAAATAATTTATGGAACATCATTAGTAATTTTTCCTGATTAAGATTAATTTTAGAATTTTGATGACATGTTTTAAATAGGTTAAAATCCAATCTACACTTTGTTAGAATATATAACAAATTGGACCAAGCTATATTTCTAACAAAGACAAATCATTATTTCTTCTAGATTTTCCAGAACAAAAATTTTAAAATAAATTCAAAAGACTTTGAAATAAGATTTACATTTGATTCTACAGATTTTCCAGATTTGCCAGAATAATTTTTTTAAATTTTAATCATAATAAGTTTGAAGAAATATTTCACAAATATTCTTCGTCGAAAAAACAGAAGCTAAAATGAAGAATTAAATTACAATTTATTTATTATTCTTTACAATAAAAAAAATACATTTACTTGAACATTGATTTAAATTGTCAGGAAAGAAGAGGAAGGAATTTAAAAGGTAAAAAGGTATATGTGTTTAAAAATCCTAAAATCATTTTTAAGGTTGTATTTTTTCTCTAAAATTGTCTTTCTGAAAGTTATAAGAAGCAAAGTAAAAAAATTAATGCATTTATTTAAACAAGTGAAGACCAAGTCTTTAAAATATTTTCTTGGATTTTCAAATTCTATTTGAGTTTTGTCTCTCTTAGAATTAAAAATGTCGGGCAAAGCGAGACCAGCTTGCTAGTAAATAAATACAATTTAAAAAATAGATGCAGCTCACTGGTAAGTGCTGCTATTTGAGCTATTTTTAGAACAGGCCGGCGGGCTACTCATCTGGTCCTTACGGGCTACCTGGTGCCCGCGGGCACCGCGTTGGTGACCCTTGCGTTAGAATATTAATATTTCTGAACCGCCCTGTGATACTCTGACCTGGTCCACAGGTTCATGGTCCTGCAGAAAGACAAAGACGAGCAGAGCGTGCTGTTTGAGCAGACCTTACAGAAGTTCCAGGCCAAACACGAAGCCGACGTGAACCATTTGCACAAGGAGCACACTCTGTCTGTGGCCAAGGTAATGCCCGCAGAATCAAATGAGTCACTCGCATGACAAAGAGTCTTTGTTAACCACATTTTTACTAAAGATCTCATGATTTATATGAAAACAAGCACAAAAAATATTTGTTATTACATCATTTTGTCCTTCCTTTCTTACTATGATCTATCATGGATGCACGGGATGGGGGTATTAAATTAAGTAAATAAGCTTTGCTTCTTCCTACACTGCAAAAAATGAAATGTAAGTAATATTAAATATCTCAAATAAGGGTGATATTTACTTATTTTCTGTCTAATAAGATAATTCTTCTCACTAAGCAGATTTTATGTTAGTGTTTTACTTGTTTTTTAAGTGTTTTTGGTCCTAAATGATCTCAGTAAGATATTACAGCTTGTTGCTGAGATGTTATGACCTATATTGAGTAAAACATGCTTGAAACTAGAATATCAACTGTTGCAAAGCTGTGTCATCAACACTCACAAGTATAAAACTACTTTTTTAAAGGCCTACTGAAAGCCACTACTAGCGACCACGCAGTCTGATAGTTTATATATCAATGATGAAATCTTAACATTGCAACACATGCCAATACGGCCGGGTTAACTTATAAAGTGACATTTTAAATTTCCCGCTAAACTTCCGGTTCGAAACGCCTCTGAGGGTTGACGTATGCGCGTGACGTCAATCATTGAAACGGAAGTATTCGGACACCATTGAAGTCAATACGAAATAGCTCTGTTTTCATCTCATTATTCCACAGTATTCTGGACATCTGTGTTGGTGAATCTGTTGCAATTTGTTCATTGCATTATGGAGAAAGAAGCTGAGCAAGCAAAGAAGAAAGTTGTCGGTGCGAAGCGTCTATTTTGCGGGGGAAGTCAGCAACAACACGTACACAGCCGGCGCTTCTTTGTTTACATTCCCGAAAAATGCAGTCAAGATGGAAGAACTCGGACAACAGAGACTCCTACCAGGAGGAATTTGATTTGGATACACAGTTGCGATATCGTGAGTACACAGCTGCGCTTCCAAACATTTGATCGCTTGCTATAACT
>NC_084755.1:1682436-1737436 GCF_033978785.1 Entelurus aequoreus
AGAAAGTAAAATAATATAAAAACAATTACATAGAAACTAGTAATTAATGAAAATTTGTAAAATTAACTGCTAAAGGTTAGTACTATTAGTGGACCAGCAGCACGCACAATCATGTGTGCTTACGGACTGTATCCCTTGCAGACTGTATTGATATATATTGATATATAATGTAGGAAGCAGAATATTAATAACAGAAAGAAACAACCCTTTTGTGTGAATGAGTGTAAATGGGGGAGGGAGATTTTTGGGGTTGGTGCACTAATTGTAAGTGTATCTTGTGTTTTTTATGTGGATTTAATAAAAAAAACAAAAAAAAAACAACAACAAAAACGATACTGATAATAAAACAACCGATACCGATAATTTCCGATATTACATTTTAACGCATTTATCGGCCGATAATATCGGCAGACTGATATTATCGGACATCTCTATCCGTAAGCACACATGATTGTATTTATGTTAAAAAAAAAAATTAAAAAAATATATATATATATTATTTTTTTAAATACAACCCCCCCCCCCCCTCCACCGGTCCGTGGGACAAATTTTCAAGCGTTGACCGGTCCGCAGCTACAAAAAGGTTGGGGACCACTGATGTAGACCCCAGGATAGTGTTTTAAATTTAGAAATCATAATTCGGTGCGCCCTATGGTCCGAAAAATACGGTAAACTTATATAGTCCTACTTGTGCAAATCCTCTTCAAAGCAGCAGACCACTCACTCATAAACTAGCCACACTTAATGAGCTAAACTGAACCAGACTTTTTAGGTCAAGATCAGGTTTAAAGACTGGCCCTGCACCTAGGTCGTCTTCAAAGTAAAGTACAGTGGCTTGATACACCTGCAAGATGTTAGCAGACCTCTGCACCACTTCTTCAAGGGGACCAATTTAAATGGAACCCTTTCAAGATAAAAGTGATGATTTCCAATAATAATGACCTTATTGGCCTGCATTCCACCGGTGCGACATGAAAAGGCTGCCATATATCGTCATATATCCCACATGCTACTTTGGATGGGGAGCAAGATTGCATGCATAGTGATTAACTGGAGGCTCATCCGCTTTATTTACTGTTCCTCTTCTCTCTCTCTCTCCATCAGGTTCTAGCGCTGCATAGCGAGGTGGACAAAGAGAGAACAGAGGACAGGAGGAAGACGGCCAAACTGGAGGATGCGTTCAGGTACAGTGAGACAAAGTGTTTGTATACACAGTAGTGTTGTCCCAATACCAATATCTTTAAACTGGTACCAATATTATTTTGATACTTTTCGGTACTTTTTGACACCTTTCTAAATAAAGGGGACCACAAAAAATGGCATTGTTGGCTTTATTTTAACAAATATTCTTACGGTACATTAAACATATGTTTATTATTGCAAGTCTGTCCTCAAATAAAATAGTAAACATACTAGACAGTAGTAGTAAGTAAACAAACAAAGACTCCTAATTAGTCTGCTGGCATATGCAGTAACATATTGTGTCATTTTCCCTTCTATTAATTTGCCAAAATTATTAAGGACAAGTGGTAGAAAATGAATTATTAATCTACTTGTTCATTTACTGTTGATATCTGCTTACTTTCTCTTTCAACATGTTCTATCTACACTTCTGTTAAAATGTAATAATCACTTATTCTTCTGTTGTTTGATACTTTACATTAGGTTTGGATGATACCAGGGATATTATCGGCCGATAAATGCGTTAAAATGTAAAATCGGAAATTATCGGTATCGTTTTTTTTATTATCTGTATCGTGTTTTTTTTTTTTTTTTTTTTTTTTAAATTAAATCAACATAAAAAACACAAGATACACTTACAATTAATGCACCAACCCAAAAAACCTCCCTCATTTACACAAAAGGGTTGTTTCTTTCTGTTATTAATATTCTGCTTCCTACATTATATATCAATATATATCAATACAGTCTGCAAGGGATACAGTCCGTAAGCACACATGATTGTGCGTGCTGCTGCTCCACTAATAATACTAACCTTTAACAGTTAATGTTACTCATTTTCATTAATTACTAGTTTCTATGTAACTGTTTTTATATTGTTTTACTTTATTTTTTACTGAAGAAAATGTTTTTAATTAATTTATCTTATTTTATTTTATAATTTTTTTTTAAAAGTACCTTATCTTCACCATACCTGGTTGTCCAAATTAGACATAATAATGTGTTAATTCCACGACTGTATATATCGGTTGATATCGGTATCGGTTGATATCGGTAATTAAAGAGTTGGACAATATCGGATATCGCCAAAAAGCCATTATCGGACATCCCTAGATGATACCACAAATGTAGGTATCAATCTGATACCAATTAGTTACAGGATCATACATTGGTCATATTCAAAGTCCTCATATGTCCAGGGACATATTTCCTGACTTTATAAACATAATATACATTTTTTAAACACGAAAGAAGATGGTGTGATGGCAAAAAATATCGACATAATCATAGTAGTGTCGACTAGATACGTTCCTGTACTTAGTATCATTACACTGGATGTTAGGTGTAGATCCACCAATGACTTTTCAGAGGTGGTATAGTACCAAATATGATTCATTAGTATCGCGGTACTATACTAGTACCGGTATACCGTACAACCCTAATACAAAGTATCCAACATTTCAGCAAGCATTTTATTATATCGTCTTATGGGACAATACTTTAGAAATGAAACTCGGATATACATTAGTGTAGTACACGGCAAAAAGTCTGTGTTCAAAAACAAGAAAAAAAATACAAAAATTAGGAGTATTTTACTTGAACATAGCAAAATTATCTGCCAATAGAACAAGAAAATTCGGCTTGTCAAGACTTTCCAAAACAAGTAAAATTAGCTAACCTCAATAAACCCAAAAATACCTTAAAATAAGTATATTCTCACTAATAACAATTGCATTTTTCTTGATAGAAGAAAAAAAAAAAAGACTTTTTTGCTCAATATGTTGAAAAATATTCTTAAATGAAGTAAATGCTAGTGCCATTATCTTGACATAATGATATGCATTTCTTGAAACCAGCAAACTTATGCTAAAAACTAATTTATTGTTCTTAATGGAAAGGAAGCAGTTAAGAATACATTTCTTAACTGCGAGAGATAATTTAGGGACAAAACACTTAAAACAAGTAAAACACTCTAACATAAAATCTGCTTAGTGAGAAGAATGATCTTATCAGACAAAAAATAAGCAAATATCACCCTTATTTGAGATATTTAATCTTACTTAGATTTCAGTTTTTGCAGTGCAGAACCGAAAGTTGAGGTACTACTACCCACACTGCAAAAAGTCAGTGTTCAAAAACAAGAAAAAAATATACAAAAATGAGGGGTATTTTATTTGAACTAAGCAAAATTATCTGCCAATAGAACAAGAAAATTTGGCTTGTCAAGACTTTCCAAAACAAGTACAATTAGCTAACCTCAATGAACCCAAAATACCTTAACATAAGTATATTCTCACTAATAACAAGTGCACTTTTCGTGGTAGAAAAAAAAAATTGGACCGTTTTGCTCAATATGTTGAAAAATATTCCAAAATGAAGTAAATGCTAGTGCCATTATCTTGACATAATGATATGCGCTCGGCATCATGATTTTTTTTTTTCATGCTTGAAGTAAGAAATGATGACTTTAAAAAAGTAGTTTTATACTTGTGAGTGTTGATGACACAGCTTTGCAACACTTGATATTCTAGTTTCAAGCATGTTTTACTCAATATAGCTCATAACATCTCAGCAACAAGCTGTAATATCTTACTGACATCATTTAGGAGCAAAACACTTAAAACAAGTAAAACACTCTAACATAAAATCTGCTTAGTGAGAAGAATGATCTTATCAGACAGAAAATAAGCAAATATCACCCTTATTTGAGATATTTAATCTTTTGATTGAAAAAATGGAATATGTTTAATGCTTTTGTTGTGTCCCCGCGGTTCTCAGGGTTCATGGCTGATGTGTGATGGATGACCAGGTTTTGTGTTCAGTGCTAATACGGTCTTTATGAACCGGCAATGAGTGAACAGTGTACGTTTAACAGTAAAGTAAAGAAGGGAGTACAAATTTAATTGATGGAAGTAATGCTTTAGAAAAGCTTTCATATTTTTAGTAATTAAAAATCAAACAGTTTTGAGATTCCTAAGCTTTATTTCTCTGTCCGTCTGTCTGTCTCTGTGCCATGACGATGTACAATAAATAGCACAACACTTGGCAATTTGACTACAGAGCAAAACATTAGAGAAAGAGAAGCAAATGACAGTTCTAATTATAATGGGTTCTACACAGTAAATACTCAGACTAAGCCCATTCAACGTCCTCAGGCCTATTTCAAGCCACTTGCAGTCCAGTCATGGTGCCACCTTTCCCCGGGCGTTTGAGGGGAGAGATGAACTGTTTTTCTTCTTGGGATCATCATCAGAGGCTTTTTCACATGTTTCTGCTATTGTATATATTTTCATATTTTCAAATAATCGTGTTAAGTTCTACTATATACACTGCAAAAAAAAGTATGTTGGCTTTACAAGAAAAAAGTATGTACCGTATTTTCCGCACTATAAGGCGCACCGGACTATAAGGCGCACCTTCAATGAATGGCATATTTCAAAACTTTGTTCATATATAAGGCGCACCGGACTATAAGGCGCACCTTCAATGAATGGCATATTTCAAAACTGTGTTCATATATAAGGCGCACCGGACTATAAGGCGCACCTTCAATGAATGGCATATTTCAAAACTGTGTTCATATATAAGGCGCACCGGACTATAAGGCCCACCTTCAATGAATGGCATATTTCAAAACGTTGTTCATATATAAGGCGCACCGGATTATAAGGCCCACCTTCATTGAATGGCATATTTCAAAACTGTGTTCATATATAAGGCGCACCGGACTATAAGGCCCACCTTTAATGAATGGCATATTTCAAAACTTTGTTCATATATAAGGCGCACCGGATTATAAGGCCCACCTTCAATGAATGGCATATTTCAAAACTTTGTTCATATATAAGGCGCACTGGATTATAAGGCGCACCTTCAATGAATGGCATATTTCAAAACTGTGTTCATATATAAGGCGCACCGGACTATAAGGCCCACCCTCAATGAATGGCATATTTCAAAACTGTGTTCATATATAAGGCGCACCGGACTATAAGGCGCACTTTCAATGAATGGCATATTTCAAAACTGTGTTCATATATAAGGCGCACCGGACTATAAGGCCCACCTTCAATGAATGGCATATTTCAAAACTGTGTTCATATATAAGGCGCACCGGATTATAAGGCCCACCCTCAATGAATGGCATATTTCAAAACTGTGTTCATATATAAGGCGCACCGGATTATAAGGCCCACCTTCAATGAATGGCATATTTCAAAACTGTGTTCATATATAAGGCGCACCGGATTTTAAGGCCCACCTTCAATGAATGGCATATTTCAAAACTTTGTTCATATATAAGGCGCACCGGATTATAAGGCGCACCTTCAATGAATGGCATATTTCAAAACTGTGTTCATATATAAGGCGCACCGGATTATAAGGCCCACCTTCAATGAATGGCATATTTCAAAACTTTGTTCATATATAAGGCGCACCGGATTATAAGGCCCACCTTCAATGAATGGCATATTTCAAAACTGTGTTCATATATAAGGCACACCGGATTATAAGGCCCACCTTCAATGAATGGCATATTTCAAAACTGTGTTCATATATAAGGCCCACCCTCAATGAATGGCATATTTCAAAACTGTGTTCATATATAAGGGGCACCGGATTATAAGGCCCACCCTCAATGAATGGCATATTTCAAAACTGTGTTCATATATAAGGCGCACCGGATTATAAGGCGCACCTTCAATGAATGGCATATTTTAAAACTTTGTTCATATATAAGGCGCACCGGATTATAAGGCCCACCTTCAATGAATGTCATATTTCAAAACTGTTCATATATAAGGCGCACCGGATTATAAGGCCCACCCTCAATGAATGGCATATTTCAAAACTGTGTTCATATATAAGGCGCACCGGACTATAAGGCGCACCTTCAATGAATGGCATATTTCAAAACTGTGTTCATATATAAGGCGCACCGGACTATAAGGCGCACCTTCAATGAATGGCATATTTCAAAACTGTGTTCATATATAAGGTGCACCGGATTATAAGGCCCACCTTCAATGAATGGCATATTTCAAAACTTTGTTCATATATAAGGCGCACCGGATTATAAGGCCCACCTTCAATGAATGGCATATTTCAAAACTTTGTTCATATATAAGGCGCACCGGATTATAAGGCGCACTTATGCATCCATTAGATGGAGCTGCGCTATAGGGAATGTCAACAAAACAGTCAGATAGGTCAGTCAAACTTTATTAATAGACTACAAACCAGCGTTCTGACAACTTCGTTCACTCCCAAAATGAATAAACAGCTGTTTTATTATGTTCCCCGAGGTAAAGTCAGTGACGTGGTGTTTTGATTATCTTTTAACAACAGCAAGGTATAACATGTAGTGCAACATTTATATCACATAGTGGAGGGGAACTTTTCCCTGATTCAATAAACAGGTAAAAAACAGTGATACTGTTACGGTAAATCAAACGTTAGTGCAATCACAATATAGGAACACTCCAAATAGTGCAGAGCAATAACAATATATCAATAACTCAACCTTGCTCAAACGTTAATGTCACACAACACAACACACAAAATAAACACGTAAAGCTCACTTTATGAAGTTATTCCTCATCCACGAATCCCTCGAATTCTTCTTCTTCAGTGTCCGAATTAAACACCGTTGATTCGTTTATGTTAAATTCTCTCGCTGCTGCTCTATTCCCGTGTTCTACTGCGTGACTGATCGCCTTGAGTTTAAACCCTGCGTCGTAAGCGTGTCTCTTAATAGGAGACATTTTTGGGTTAGAAGCGCTTCTTCTTCTACGGGGTAAAATGAAGTTGGCGGCTGCTTACCGTAGAAGAAAAAGCGCTGCTTCTTCTACGGGGAAAAAGAAGTTGGCGGCTGTTTATCGTAGTCTGGGCGTGTGTCTCTCTCTGGCTCCAACTCCCACCACGTGTCTCGTCCCGGCTGCTGCTAATAAGGGCGACAGGTGATTAGATAACAAGCCCCAGCCGGGCAATCTACTCACCTGCCGCTGGCTTCGAGGCCGGTCCTTACACACCCCGCTCCGCGGCAGGCCCCGCAGACCACGCCCCCCTCCACAAACCGTTAGCGCCATCTTTTGACACTTCTTCCACTCCCGTCCTTGCACGCTACACCGCTACAACAAAGACGACGGGGAGAAGACGCTGTCCGAGTGGAGGCACGTAAATAAGACCCGCCCACAAAACGGCGCATCCTGAAGCGACTGTCAGAAAGATGTAAAACATCATCTATGCAACATTTTGAGCAAAGAACCACCATTACATGTTATGTAGACCACAAGGAAGTCTTTTACATTTAGAAAATAATATGTATATGACCCATTTAATGCGCCTTATAATTTGGTGCACCTTTAGTGTGAAAATACCTGACTAGACCCGCTCATCGGCAGTGCGCCTTATAATCCAGTGCGGAAAATACGGTATTATGCATAGCTCAAGATTATATGCAGTCTACATGATTGTTATATGTTTGGATCGGAAACATCCATTGTCTATCCATCCATCCATTTCCTACCGCTTGTCCCTTTCGTCATGTATGTATATTAGTGAAGTGAACAACCCACATTTCTCCTGGTTTTCAGTGTACTTCTTTTACAGTCGCTTTGCATCCCTGACAGTAAGAAAACTGTGTTTATTTTCCCTACTTAGTATTCAGCATAGAAATCACAAGGTGACATTTGACGCTTACGTGCGCTTGTCGAAGGCCGCCCGGCAACTAAAGATTGAAAACAGCAGACACAGCCGTGGTTGCATTAATGATGCTCGCTGTTAGCATCACTAAGGAGTTCATTGTACTTCATTTACTGTTGAGCACCTAGAAAGTGGCCCATCAGCCTGCTGGCTAATGACGTGCTCAGGCTTGATGTCTCCTCTACCTGCTTGCTGCCGTGGCAACAGCAACGGCCTTTAAAGGCGATCCAGGAGAACTTCAAAGTCAAAGCAAAACTGTGTGTATGTGTAGAGATGGAAGGATGGAGGATAAAACTAAACAATTTCCTCAACGTGCCAGCAAGACAAATGAGGTGTGCTGGGGGATGTGGGTTATTATTTGTATTGTGCATATTTATTTGAGATACTTTTATCCTTTTCCAGACTTTTTCTTTGTCGACACCAACCGTTTTCTTTCTGATACAAAAACAACAATCATTGCTGCCTCATTTTTTGGGGGGGGGGTTTCAGGTCCATGTAACTATAGCAACAGAAATCACTACAAAGCCATGAAGAGAATTATAAAATGTTTCTTCTTCCAAACTAGAGCGGGATTTACCACGGATTTTGGTGTTGTGGTGATCGAAAAGTATTTTTAAATCTATAATAAAATAATACAAAATATTTTAAAATCACACTGTGGTAAAGTTAGGACATTTGGGGAAAACAATATAGTATATATATTTTTTAAATTGCAGTATTTACAAAATAAAATGAATATATTATTTTAAAACTATAAAAAATACATGTATTGCCACGTTAACATTTATTAACCTCTTAACCCTGTAAGACCCAAATATAGAAAAACCTAAAAATTAAAAAAAATTGACCTTTTAGATGTTGTTGTGGGAGGCATTTGAACACAACACAAGAGTAGAATGTATACTATCCATGTATAGAGAAAGTACTTCAGGCAGTGATGTAGTGGAGGGAATATACAACCTGCTTGAGCCCACTGCAACAAGCCAGCATTTTGACTACCACGTTCACCCAGTCTTGTATAATTGCAACAATTATATAACAAGCTCTAAATGAAATTTGATGCATCTGTTCCACAATAACTACATATGTACATGCTCTAGACATTGTAATAACAACCAAAAAAAATATAAAAGACATTTTACTTACTTGAATCTGATGAATCTAGTCCAATGAAACAAATAAATGTTGTTCGAAGGAAACCTTGAGAGGTTGTGTGAGTTCATGACAGGAAGGCGTGACTTATAAACACATTTACGATCCAATAGCCTTGTTAGACTGAACAATAGGACCCAATGACTATGTAAATGTGGTAAATATATATATATATATATATATATATATATATATATATATATATATATATATAACGGATTGTTTTTTAGGGTGGTTAAAGGTAACGTTGTAATTAGGGATGTCCGATAATGGCTTTTTGCCGATATCCGATATGCCGATATTGTCCAACTCTTTAATTACCGATACCGATATCAACCGATACCGATATCAACCGATATATACAGTCGTTGAATTAACACATTATTATGCCTAATTTGGACAACCAGGTATGGTGAAGATAAGGTACTTTTTAAAAAAATGAATCAAATAAAATAAGATAAATAAATTAAAAACATTTTCTTGACTAAAAACGAAAGTAAAACAATATAAAAACAGTTACATAGAAACTAGTAATTAATGAAAATTTGTAAAATTAACTGTTAAAGGTTAGTACTATTAGTGGACCAGCAGCACGCACAATCATGTGTGCTTACGGACTGTATCCCTTGCAGACTGTAATGATATATATTGATATATAATGTAGGAAGCAGAAAATAATAACAGAAAGAAACAACCCTTTTGTGTGAATGAGTGTAAATGGGGGAGGGAGGTTTTTTGGGTTGGTGCACTAATTGTAAGTTTATCTTGTGTTTTTTATGTGGATTTAATAAAAACAAAAAAACAAAAAAACGATACTGATAATAAAAAAACGATACCGATAATTTCCGATATTACATTTTAACGCATTTATCGGCCGATAATATCGGCAGACCGATATTATCGGACATCTCTAGTTGCAATTTTACAAGGGGTATTACAGGGTTAAGGCCCAAGCTGTTTGTTTATATGCTTTTTTTTTTTTATTTCTCTTTGCTATTTGGGCTTATTGGACCCTAATCAGAATAAAAACTAAGAATCATCTTTTGATGTGATGTACTTAGTCCATAAGTACACAAACGTGTACTTCATGTTTAGTGACATGCTAATTCTTATTTTTACACTTTTTTTTTTTCCAAATTCCATTGTATGTTATACTCTTCTGACACCACCAGATGGCAGTATAAGTGTCCACATAAGCGGCCATAAGACCCCAATTCAGTAGTCTCCACCATTTTGGAAATAAGAGCTAAAAGGTGCTGTCCACGCATGTGGCCACTAAGCCTTTAATTAATGTGGTTGATACGGTTAAAAAAAAAAAAAAGGTTCTATCGGCTTGCATCTAATATCTCTGACAAAAGTGCTTTGATGCAAGCAATCCTGCAGCGCATGGAAATAATCGTGCAAAGCTCGATGGCCAAAAAGCCGCTAAATGTTGTCCAATAAACACACAAGTTTAGTCTTTTCTTGTATTTTAGTGAAGTCATTTTCAAAAGATAAACATAGTAGGCTATAGGCCTCTAAGCGCTAGCAGCTTAGCAACAGATAAGCACACAATAGCCCGCAAGCTGGTCATAAATAAGTGTATTTAACTGAACAATATTGTAGTCTGAAACATAAAATGTGTCAATATAAACAGACATCAAAAACTTTGCGTTGCATATTACTTACAGATACAAATTTACCAAGGTTGAAGCATATTCAAAAGTTGTGTTCCCATACTTAAACTTACCGCGTTACTTAGTTAATTACTGTGGCCCCTACGTGTTGCCAAAAAACAATTACTACTCCACTTCATCTTAAAGACAGCATAATTTCATTCCACATGTTAAAGGGGAACTGCACTTTTTTGGGAATTTTGCCTATAGTTTACAATCCTAATCCTGAACATTTTTGCATTCTAATTTGTTCTTGGTGGCTGGCTTTGAAGTTGACTTTGGGTAAGCACGCCATCTATGTCAGCGTAACTTGACTCCCGAGTTCCACATTTACAAGCAAGTAACGCTGACCTCACTCTGCTCCACCGTTTCACCCTTTCTCCGTTCTTGCTTTTATAACCAGAAGTTCATCCTCTGTATATTCAGCTTCAAAATGATAAGGTTGTGAATCCTCAAAAATAGTCATCTTTGTTGTCTTGTTTCCAAGTCTGCCATGATTAAAACACACTTGCATTTGTTTATGGAAGTGGAAACTCACATTTGTTGCCCGAAGTCGGAAGTGCGCTGCTATGGAAGTGGTAAACCAACCAATAATCATGGATTTTCTTATACGTGAACTAATCAATCATCATTGATTTCTCCTGTATATTTTTGTCCCCTGCCGGTGGAGTTGCACTTGTCCATTTCTCTCTTTTCTCTTTCTCTTCTCAAGTATTAAAAGAAACAGTAGTACATATGCAATAAAGAAAAACAGTAATACATACTAAATAGAAAATAACATACACTGAATGCATTATTTCTTGTATCTTATTTATTTATCTATCTATACCAGGGGTCACCAACCTTTTTGAAACCAAGAGCTACTTCTTGGGTAGTGATTAATGCGAAGGGCTACTAGTTTGATACACACTTAAATAAATTGCCAGAAATAGCCAATTTGCTCAATTTACCTTTAACTCTATGTTATTATTAATAATTAATGATATTTACACTTAATTGAACGGTTTAAAAGAGGAGAAAACACGAAAAAAATGACAATTAAATTTTGAAACATAGTTTATCTTTAATTTCGACTCTTTAAAATTCAAAATTCAACCGAAAAAAAGAAGAGAAAAACTAGCTAATTTGAATCTTTTTGAAAAAATTAAAAAAAGAATTTATGGAACATCATTAGTAATTTTTCCTGATTAAGATTAATTTTAGAATTTTGATGTCATGTTTTAAATAGGTTAAAATCCAATCTACACTTTGTTAGAATATATAACAAATTGGACCGAGCTATATTTCTAACAAAGACAAATCATTATTTCTTCTAGATTTTCCAGAACAAAAATTTTAAAAGAAATTCAAAAGACTTTGAAATAAGATTTAAATTTGATTCTACAGATTTTCTAGATTTGCCGGAATAATTTTTTTGAATTTTAATCATAATAAGTTTGAAGAAATATTTCACAAATATTCTTCGTCGAAAAAACAGAAGCTAAAATGAAGAATTCAATTCAAATGTATTTATTATTCTTTACAATAAAAAAAATTAATGTACTTGAACATTGATTTAAATTGTCAGGAAAGAAGAGGAAGGAATTAAAAAGGTAAAAAGGTATATGTGTTTAAAAATCCTCAAATCTTTTTTAAGGTTGTATTTTTTTCTCTAAAATTGTCTTTCTGAAAGTTATAAGAAGCAAAGTAAAAAAATAAATGAATTTATTTAAACAAGTGAAGACCAAGTCTTTACAATATTTTCTTGGATTTTCAAATTTTATTTGAGTTTTGTCTCTCTTGGAATTAAAAATGTTGGGCAAAGCGAGACCAGCTTGCTAGTAAATAAATACAATTTAAAAAATAGAGGCAGCTCACTGGTAAGTGCTGCTATTTGAGCTATTTTTAGAACAGGCCAGCGGGCTACTCATCTGGTCCTTACGGGCTACCTGGTGCCCGCGGGCACCGCGTTGGTGACCCCTGCTCTATATCATATTAATTTCCACACAGCGTTTTAAGCCAAATTATCTTGGTCCTTCCTCTTGTTAAGTGCCTTATGTTATTTTCTATTTATTACGTATTACTGTTTTTCTTTATTGCCTATTTATTACTGTTTCTCTTAATACTTGCCGGGACCTGAGTCCAAATGTCTTACTGTATGTGTGCAAATGTGTACAAGTATGACGAATAAAGCTCCTTGAATCCTTAAATAGCCAATTTACCTGCTAAGTAATTGTTTGGTCACGCACGCTACTGGTAAAGGTGTGTGCATGCGTGAGTGAGACGCTGCGCATCTGCTTGTCTTTGAAGCTGTCTTATCTTCCCCAGCATGGCTGATGGGAGGAAGGCAGGCGTGGAAGTGCGTGGCGATGGCGGTCCACAGGGAGGGTGTGTGGGACTAGTCAGCAGAGGTGGATTTAGCAGGCTTTCAGTCAGAGCTGAGCTGCAGGTATGGAGGTATGGATTGTAAATATTGGAAAAAGCTAGGGATGTCCGATAATGGCTTTTTGCCGATATCCGATATGCCGATATTGTCCAACTCTTTAAATACCGATACCGATATCAACCGATACCGATATCAACCGATATATACAGTTAACACATTATTATGCCTAATTTGGTATGGTGAAGATAAGGTACTTTTTAAAAAAATGAATAAAATAAGATAAATAAATTAAAAACATTTTCTTGAATAAAAAAGAAAGTAAAACAATATAAAAACAGTTACATAGAAACTAGTAATGAATGAAAATGAGTAAAATTAACTGTTAAAGGTTAGTACTATTAGTGGAGCAGCAGCACGCACAATCATGTGTGCTTACGGACTGTATCCCTTGCAGACTGTATTGATATATATTGATATATAATGTAGGAAGCAGAATATTAATAACAGAAAGAAACAACCCTTTTGTGTGAATGAGTGTAAATGGGGGAGGGAGGTTTTTTGGGTTGGTGCACTAATTGTAAGTGTATCTTGTGTTTTTTAAGTGGATTTAATAAAAAAAACTAAAAAACCCAAAAAACCCCCCCCAAAAAACGATACTGATAATAAAAAAAACGATACCGATAATTTCCGATATTACATTTTAACGCATTTATCGGCCGATTATATCGGCAGACCGATATTATCGGACATCTCTAGAAAAAGCCTCAACTGGGGTCAATATTGTTTCTCCAATGGAAACTCATACTGAAAAGGCTTATTTGGACATTCAATACCAGCAACCCGGCACAAAGTAAAGTGAAGGTTCAGTACTGCGGGCCAACTTAACACTTTTCTTGGACCATTGAGCAAGTGCACCGACATTTGGATTTTGATAACATACACCAGTGTTTTTCAACCTTTTTTGAGCCAAGGCACATTTTTTTCGTTGGAAAAAATGCGGAGGCACACCACCAGCAGAAATCATTCAAAACTAAACTCAGTCAACAGTAAAAAGTGGTTGTCGCAATTGTTGGATATGACTTTGATGCATCACTATAGCTCTTGTCTCAAAGTAGGTGTACTGTCACCACCTGTCACATCACACCCTGACTTATTTGGACTTTTTTGCTGTTTTCCTGTGTGTACTGTTTTACTTCTTGTCTTGCGCTGCTATTTTGGTGGCTTTTTCCTCTTTTTTTTTTGTATTTTCCTGTAGCAGTTTCATGTCTTCCTTTGAGCGATATTTCCCGCATCTACTTTGTTTTAGCAATCAAGAATATTTCAGTTGTTTTCATCCTTCTTCACGGGGACATTGTTGATTGTCATGTCATGTTCGGATGTACTTTGTCTTGGCTCCACAGTAAGTCTTTGCTGTCGTCCAGCATTCTGTTTTTGTTTACTTTGTAGCCAGTTCGGTTTTAGTCTGGTTCTGCATAGCCTTCCCTAAGTTTCAATGCCTTTTCTTAGCGGCACTCACCTTTTGAGTCTTGAATCTTGAATCTTTTGTTTATTATTGGTTTAAGCATTAGACACCTTTTTACCTGCACCCTGCCTCCCGCCGGTTTGCAAAAAATATTTTTAACCCAAATAAGTGAAATTAGATAATCTCCCACGGCACACCAGACTGTTTCTCACGGCACACTAGTGTTCCTCGGCACAGTGGTTGAAAAACACTGACATACACTATATTGCCAAAAGTACCTGCCTTCACTCACATATGAAGTAGAAGTGCCATCCCATTCCTCACCCATAGCCTTTAACCCTGGTGACTTTCACCCAATTTTCATGTTTTTTGCCAGAAATATCAGTTTATCCACATTGTCTGCAGAAAGAGCAGACCTGCTTGCGGTTAAAATGTCTCCAGCTGTGGAAAATACCCTTAGGCTGGGCACGGAGCTAGCAGGTGTGGCGAGGTAGTGCCTGGCTAACTTGGCAGTAAGAGGATATATGAGCTCATTGTTCTTCCACCATAGAAGTGGGTCAAAATCTAGTTTTTAATGCAATATACACTGCAAAAAGTCAGTGTTCAAAAACAAGAAAAAAAAAAAAAATTGGATTATTTTCTTTGAACTAAGCAAAATTATCTGCCAATAGAACAAGAAAATTCGGCTTGTCAAGATTTTCCAAAACAAGCAAAATGAGCTAACCTCAATGAACCCAACAATAGCTTAAAATAAGTATATTCTCACAATAACAAGTGCACTTTTCTTGGTAGAAAAAAAAGAGACCTTTTTGCTCAATATGTTGAAAAATATTCTAAATGCTAGTGCCATTATCTTGACATAATGATATGCACTCGGCATTACATTTCTTGAAACCAGCAAACTTATACTAAAAACTAATTTATTGTTCTTAATGGAAAGGCAACAAGGCAAGCGCTTGTTACTCTCGGGGTCTCCTAGCCGCTCAGGCAAATCATATTGTCTAAAAATGCATTTTTCCATGGATAACATGACATCATCGCGCCAAGTGCGTGCTCTTTCAGTTAATTAGTGCGCATATATACAGCCCGGCCCCCGGCCACATTTTTTTTTATTGTAATTTTGAAGACTTTATCTGAATGTGCATCAACTATTTCTGTTCAAAATTGTTAGAAATGTTAAACGTTTAAATATTAACTGTCAGTTTACTGTACTGTGCCAACTGTACTACTATATGAGTACGTGTTTTCTATTGTTTCATTGAAAATAAAACAGCAAAGTCCAATTGGCTGTCATCTGTTTTAAATTATGAGACACGATTGTGTCAAAGTCATGATTACTTACTTTAAAAAAAAGTACTTTTGTACTTGTGAGTGTTGATGACACAGCTTTGCAACAGTTGATATTCTAGTTTCAAGCATGTTTTACTCAATATAGGTCATAACATCTCAGCAACAAGCTGTAATATCTTACTGACATCATTTAGGACCAAAATCCTTAAAACAAGTAAAACACTCTAACCTGAAATCTGCTTAGTGAGAAGAATGATCTTATCAGACAGAAAATAAGCAAATATCACCCTTATTTGACATATTGAATACAACTCAGATTTCAGTTTTTGCAGCGTGGTCTTAAATCTGCTGCTATAAAAACATTTGTTATTGCTTTAGCCCTGCCTGTCTCGCCGAGGAGAGGCTGCTTGAATGCGGTGTTTGCGCGACGCTCGTCTTTCTCTTCGTTGAAGCAATGTTATCCATTGTTGTATCGCACCGCGAAGCCGAAGTGTTCCCAAACGGGAGATCTAAACGAGGCAGGAGGGTCTTCCAGCTCTGGGGCCGTACTTATCAAGCTTCTTAGAGTGCCATTTTACACTTAAGTCCTGAGAATTTGCGAAATTTCGTCCTACTCTCAAACTTAAGAATAAAAGCTTTTTATCAACGTTCTTAAGTCTAAGAATCACTCCTACTCTCCACGATATTTAAGAGACCTTCAGAGGTGTCTTAAGTGGTTAGGAGTTGCCAGCAGGGGATGGCACTGAGGCGAGAGAGACGTGCGCGAACGTTCAGGGAACGGAACAATGTTTTTTTTATTTTTATGACGAGCAGCTGATCAAACGGTATCGTTTAGACAGAGCGGATATTATTTTTGTCACAGATTTAATACTTTTCGATTCCGAGAGAAGAGAGGGAGCGCTAGCGTGAGTGCCGGCGGGGACTAGTTTGTTTTGTATTATTTTGTAGTTTATTGTCCAAATATACACTCCCATTGTCCACTTAAATATTTCCTAGATATTTCTTTATTCTTAGACAACGGATTCCCTTCCGTGATTGGTCATTTCTATGGACACAGAAATGACGTCACCTAAAATTGCGTTTACGGCACATAGTAATGTCGTAATTCAGCTCTGAGTGTGACACTTAAGATTCAGTCCTACACTTGGCTGAAAGTGTGAGTAAGACGCTTGATAACTAACTTTTAAGTGCAGCTTTCAGCGAAGAATTTATTTACTCTTAAGTCAACTCTTAGCAGACTTCTTAGGAGTAATTCTAAGAAGCTTGATAAGTACGGCCCCTGGCTTTTTGCATGTTGTAGTAGCCCGGTCGTTGCTAGCATGTGCCGTGTGCGGTGCCCTACTTAATATGTCCGTGTGGAAACTCGTTCGGTGCACCTCCGTTCCGAACCGAACCCCCCGTACCGAAATGGTTCAATACAAATCCACGTACCGTTACACCCTTACAGAACAGTGACTACAGTAAATACCGGATGCAGCTTTAAGTATGTTTAGTGCAGTTTTACTACAAAACCAACGACAACCACAGTAATAATCATGTTGTTCTTAAAGTAGCGGTGACAGCAGAGCAGGTGCACATAATGCTTGGGCCTATGTCGTCTTAATTAATATTATTACTTGTATTGTTGTGCCTCATCCCACACATTCTTTGTCTTCTATTATTCTCCACTATTTGGTATTGTGTTCTGACTTATCTGTGGTCAGTCTCTTGTTCTGCGTATGTCTTTATCCCCCCCTCCCCGTTCCCTTTCCTTTCTTCCGGGAATGCATACGAAAACGAAGCCTGCTTTATTTTTTCCTTGAGGACGCTGAATATTTCAGTTTTGTAGTTTTTTTTAATGTGCTCTCTCTTTTTCTTTCTCTCTCTCGCTCTTTCTTTATTTCTTTCTTCTCTTTGTCTTTCTCTTGCTTTTTTGTTTTTTTTTATTATCCCGGGCCGCTTTGATGTGTCTGTGGATTCGTTATCATTCCATTTGGATGAGTTCACAGGCGCACACACACACACACACACACACACACACACACACTTATGACTAGAAAACCAAAGGCATCCATATTAAGAATGCTTTCTGGTGTGATTGTTGTCAGTTGGTCTCATGCAATGCTCCTCCCACACGCCTTCTAGAGCTCTTCTTTCTAACCAACAGCTATAAAAAAAAAAATGGTGTTCTCTGATAACAACGAGGCAGTAGATGGCAATGAAAGGCTAACACAATAATGATGTATTTGTTTGCTAACTGCCTATGACTCCTGGTACCTGTAATCCAAGGTGCATTTCCTCCAAGCGGTTCATTTAAGCTCTGTTTGCCACAATATGGTTCGCATAAAGTACAGACCGTGGGATGGAGTGGACTTTATTTATGATGTGGTTGCAGTGGAGATTCACAGAAAATAAAACACATGAAAACAAGAGAGAAACATTAAAGAGCACAAAGGAGAATATTAAAAAGAACACAGAGATGCTACAAGCAGCTGTCACTTAAAGGCCTACTGAAAGCCACTACTAGCGACCACGCAGTCTGATAGTTTATATATCAATGATGAAATCTTAACATTGCAACACATGCCAATACGGCCGGGTTAACTTATAAAGTGACATTTAAAATTTCCCGGGAAATATCCGGCTGAAACGTCGCGGTATGATGACGTATGCGCGTGACGAAGTCAGAGTAACGGAAGTTATGGTACCCCGTAGAATCCTATACAAAAAGCTCTGTTTTAATTTCATAATTCCACAGTATTCTGGACATCTTTTGCAATTTGTTTAATGAACAATGGAGACTGCAAAGAAGAAAGTTGTAGGTGGGATCGGTGTATTAGTGGATGGCTGCAGCAACACAACCAGGAGGACTTTGAGATGGATAGCAGACGCGCTAGCCGCCGACCTCACCTTGACTTCCTCCGTCTCCGGGCCGCCGACCGCATCTATGATCGTCGCTCCGTCGATCGCTGGAACGCAGGTGAGCACGGGTGTTGATGAGCAGATGAGGGCTGGCTGGCGTAGGTGGATAGCTAATGTTTTTAGCATAGAGCTCTGTGAGGTCCCGTTGCTAAGTTAGCTTCAATGGCGTCGTTAACAACAGCATTGTTAAGCTTTGCCAGGCTGGAAAGCATTAACCGTGTAGTTACATGTCCACGGTTTAATAGTATTGTTGATCTTCTGTCTATCCTTCCAGTCAGGGGTTTATTTCTTTTGTTTCCATCTGCATTTAAGCCCGATGTGCTATCTCATTAGCTCCGTAGCTGAAGTGCTTCGCCGATGTATTGTCGTGGAGATAAAAGTCACTGTGAATGTCCATTTCGCGTTCTCGACTCTCATTTTCAAGAGGATATAGTATCCGAGGTGGTTTAAAATACAAATCCGTGATCCACAATAGAAAAAGGAGAGAGTGTGGAATCCAATGAGCCAGCTTGTACCTAAGTTACGGTCAGAGCGAAAAAAGATACGTCCTGCACTGCACTCTAGTCCTTCACTCTCACGTTCCTCATCCACGAATCTTTCATCCTCGCTCAAATTAATGGGGTAATCGTCGCTTTCTCGGTCCGAATCGCTCTCGCTGCTGGTGTAAACAATGGGGAAATGTGAGGAGTCTTTCAACCTGTGACGTCACGCTACTTCCGATACAGGCAAGGCTTTTTTTTTATCAGCGACCAAAAGTTGTGAACTTTATCGTCGATGTTCTCTACTAAATCCTTTCAGCAAAAATATGGCAATATCGCGAAATGATCAAGTATGACACATAGAATGGATCTGCTATCCCCGTTTAAATAAAAAAAATTCATTTCAGTAGGCCTTTAACTGTCAATTTGTACATATTTTTCAGACGTGCTAAATAAAATGCTAAATATCGATCGCAAAACGGTGACGAGTGTTGATAAATCACATTGCGTTTGCTGTATAATATACTTGCATCTTCTCCTCCCGCTAATATTTCCGTTTTGCCAATCAACATGTATTCTTCGTATTAATGAAGACAAAGACGCTGAATGGATTGCATGCTTTACGTGAAATAAAGCTACATTGAATAAACATTTGCATTTAAACCGATATCGTGTACTTCATATTGCGGTACGCGCTAAAAATCACTGAATGTGGCGCATTTCAGCTTGTTGTGTTGTTGAAGAAGTCACACAAAGTGCAATGCTCTTTTTAACTTGTATTGCCAATTTCTTCTGCTAACAGCAAGTTCAATTCTGACACATATTCTTTCTAGTGCACACAGTAAAAAGTCGTTGTCGCAATTGTTGGATATGACTTTAAAGCATAACCAAGCATGCATCACTATAGCTCTTGTCTCAAAGTAGGTGTACTGTCACCACCTGTCACATCACACCCTGACTTATTTGGACTTTTTTGCTGTTTTCCTGTGTGTAGTGTTTTACTTCTTGTCTTGCGCTCCTATTTTGGTGGCTTTTTCTCGTTTTTTGGTATTTTCCTGTAGCAGTTTCATGTCTTCCTTTGAGCGATATTTCCCGCATCTACTTAGTTTTAGCAATCAAGAATATTTCGGTTATTTTCATCCTTTGTGGGGACATTGTTGATTGTCATGTCATGTTCGGATGTACTTTGTGGACGCCGTCTTTGCTCCACAGTAAGTCTTTGCTGTCGTCCAGCATTCTGTTTTTGTTTACTTTGTAGCCAGTTCAGTTTTAGTTTGGTTCTGCATTGCCTTCCCTAAGTTTCAATGCCTTTTCTTAGGGGCACTCACCTTTTGTTTATGTTTGGTTTAAGCCAGGGGTGTCCAAACTTTTTCCACTGAGGGCCGCAAACGAAAAAATTAAGGCGTGTGGGGGCCATTTTGATATTTTTCATTTTCAAACCATAACAATATATATGGATTTTTAAATTGTATTTTACCTTTAGGGGTCCTGGGGACCATAAAGGGTCTCAGTTATTAAAATGTTACAAATAATGGTCATTGGTTTGTTTATATTGTATATATGTTATAGACATAATATATCTGTATATAAATTATTCTGTACACATATTATGTATATATTCGTATATATGTTAGATTTTTTTATAGCTTTTTCAGTGTATTTATACCTGCATTGTCCTTTCCATCCTTACACTTTCCATCGTTGTAACTGAGCTACTGTGTTGAACAATTTCCCTTGCGGATCATTAAAGTTTGTCTAAGTCTAAGTCTAAATAAGTCAAATTTTTATTATTAATTTTTAATTAACGCTTACAGTAAATCTTTTTATTAACTTAGGAAAAAAAAGGTTTTATGACTTTTCTGTCAAAAACAACTTTGTTTTTTTATAGTACAACTGAAATATGCAGTATTTAGTAATTAGAGCCCTAAAATATCAATAATGCAGGACACCATTGATTTGAATTCTTTAATATTTTTGAGTAATCACAGTTAAAAGATAAATAAAATACCACTAAATATATTTGGGATCCAAAAAGGTGCCCCACTCATAAAGTGATACATTTTTCTTATTTTTTTTTATTTTTTACTTTCAACACTTAAGTTACGAGACCAACTTCAGATATATCTGTCGATTTTACGTTTGAACTATTATTTTGTTTGTTTTACGGTCTTTCGTCAAAGAAAACGTTGATGTTTTTATATGGCAACTACACAATGTATGCAATATTTACCACATAAAACATTTTCAAGTGAAATATTTGAAGTAATTGGAGCCTTGAAAATAATTCATTATAACTTGGATTTTTTTTGTCATTATTTTCTTTTTGAGCAATGGCAAAAAATAAAGAAAGACAAAAGAAAGAAAAAAAACAGCACGCATGGCAGCTTTGTGTCAACATTGCAACTTTTTCTCGTTAGAGTTCACCTCATTCCACTTTTTTTAATGTTCATTTTTATTTTTTGCAATAGCATTTTCAGAATGTGTGGCGGGCCGGAAAACAATTAGCTGCGGGCCGCAAATGGCCCCCGGGCCGCACTTTGGACACCCCTGGTTTAAGCATTAGACACCTTTTTAGGGGCGGGGGCGTGGTTAAGAGGAGAGTATATTTACAGCTAGAATTCACCAAGTCAAGTATTTCACACACATATATATATATATATATATATATATATATATATATATATATATATATATATATATATATATATATATATATATATATATATATATATATATGTATATATATATATGTATATATATATATGTATATATATATATATGTATGAAATACTTGACTTTCAGTGAATTCTAGCTATATATATATTTTATTTTTATTTTTTATTTTAGTATACATATAAATAAAAGACCTACTTGAATTTCAGTGTTCTGCAGGCTATCCAGTAGGTGGCAGTATTGTCCTGTTTAAGAGTGTTACAACATTGCTGTTTACGGCAGACGAACTGCTTTACGGTAGACTAAACGTGACTGCTGTTGTTGTGTGTTGGTACCGCGCTGGGAGGACGTTAATGAAACTGCCTAACAATAAACCCACATAAGAAACCAAGAACTCTCTCTGCTTGTTGTGCACTCTACTCTCTAAAAGCCGTAGATGTTATGACGTCATTGGGCAGGCAAGCTGCTGGGAAAGCGGACGTGAGAACGGCTGTCCCCACTCAGGTCCGCATTGAGCTGGAGGGGGCGTGGCCTCCAGCTCCGGCTGAATACCGGGAGTTTGTCGGGAGAAGGGAGGTTGTCGGGAGAGGCGCTGATTACCGGGATTCTCCTGCTAAAAACGGGAGGGTTGGCAAGTATGATTTACCGTAATTTCCGGACTATAAGCCGCTACTTTTCCCCCTCGTTCTGGTCCCTGCGGCTTATACAAGGGTGCGGCTTATTTACGGCCTGTTCTTCTCCGACACCGACGAAGAGGATTTCGGTGGTTTTAGTACGCAGGAGGAAGACGATGACACAATGATTAAAGACTGACTTTTCATATACCGGTAGGCTGGTTATTTTGATAACGTACAGGCGAGCACTTTGTATTACTTTGCACCGTTGTATTATTTGTACTCTGCACGAATGCTGTTTGCCATGTCAAAGATGTGAAAGTTTGATTGAATGATTGAAAGATTTATTGTTAATAAATGGGACGCTTTGCGTTCCCAAACAGTCATCTCTGTCCCGACAATCCCCTCCGTGGTAGCAGGAACCCCTATATACTACGGCAGGGGTCACCAACCTTTTTGAAAGCAAGAGCTACTTCTTGGGTAGTGATTAATGCGAAGGGCTACCAGTTTGATACACACTTAAATAAATTGCCAGAAATAGCCAATTTGCTCAATTTACCTTTAACTTTATGTTATTATTAATAATTAATGATATTTACACTTAATTGAACAGTTTAAAAGAGGAGAAAACACGAAAAAAAAGACAATTCAATTTTGAAACATAGTTTATCTTCAATTTCGACTCTTTATAATTCAAAATTCAACCGAAAAAAAGAAGAGAAAAACTAGCTCATTTGAATCTTTTTGAAAAAATAAAAAAAATAATTTATGGAACATCATTAGTAATTTTTCCTGATTAAGATTAATTTTAGAATTTGGATGACATGTTTTGAATAGGTTAAAATCCAATCTACACTTTGTTAGAATATATAACAAATTGGACCAAGCTATATTTCTAACAAAGACAAATCATTATTTCTTCTAGATTTTCCAGAACAATATTTTTTAAAGAAATTCAAAGGACTTTGAATTGGATTCTACAGATTTTCTAGATTTGCCAGAATAATTTTTTTGAATTTTAATCATAATAAGTTTGAAGAAATATTTCACAAATATTCTTCGTTGGAAAAACAGAAGCTAAAATGAAGAATTAAATTAAAATGTATTTATTATTCTTTCCAATAGAAAAAATAAATGTACTTGAACATTGATTTAAATTGTCAGGAAATAAGAGGAAGGAATTTAAAAGGTAAAAAGGTATATGTGTTTAAAAATCCTGAAATTATTTTTAAAGTTGTGTTTTTTCTCTAAAATTGTCTTTCTGAAAGTTATAAGAAGCAAAGTAAAAAAAATAATGAATTCATTTAAACAAGTGAAGACCAAGTCTTTAAAATATTTTCTTGGATTTGCAAATTCTATTTGAGTTTTGTCTCTCTTAGAATTAAAAATGTCGAGCACAGCGAGACCAGCTTGCTAGTAAATAAATACAATTTAAAAAATAGAGGCAGTTCACTGGTAAGTGCTGCTATTTGAGCTATTTTTAGAACAGGCCAGCGGGCTACTCATCTGGTCCTTACGGGCTACCTGGTGCCCGCGGGCACCGCGTTGGTGACCCCTGTACTACGGTAATTACACATCAAAACCCTGCGGCTTATAGTCGGGTGCGGCTTATATATGGAGCGATCTGTATTTTCCCCTAAATTTAGCTGGTGCGGCTTATAGTCCGGAAATTACGGTAACCCAAATAGGTGAAATGAGACAATCTCCCACAGCACACCAGACTGTATCTCACCCAGTGGTTGAAAAACACTCCTCTGGAGGATAGTGCATGTCTCTCTGTAGCTACAGCAAGCACCCTTTGCTTAGAATATGCCGGAATCCTTGCACCCTCTTCCTGTTTGCCATGCAGGCAGACAACTAAAAGAGCCTTCACCCTTCCGAGAGTTTGCCCATTGCTCTCCACTCCCTCTCTGTTTGCCCTTTCAAACAGCCGTTTAGAATGTAAGGATGAGAGGACTTCCTGTTCAGGGAAAGCACATCTTTAATTTGATCCTCCTCTCCTTCCACTTCTCTGACCAGGGATCCACTTAAAGCCAAAAGGCCGCCCTGGCGCTGGCACTCCTTGGTCTTCCTCTCGCTGCCAGGCCTCCCCCGAGTCCTTTTCTCTGTCCTCTCATCTCGCCCTCATTGCTCTGTTATTGACGGTGACACGCAGTCTACCACCCCTGTGACCACACACACAACACAGACGGTTAGTTTTCCCAGGAATGGCTGTCTGTTTTATGCGGTCACGGACCGTGCGGCTTTTGGAGTATAATATGTTTCAGCGTGTCACATTTTTGAAGTTGGCTGCAGGGAGTTTCCCCCTCTGTATCCTCAGAAAGGTAAAAGCTCGGCAGCCGGCTTAAGTCCTTCAATGAGTTGTCAGTCACGCCGAGTTTGGGACGGTTCTTCCAAAACAAGAGACCGTTCACACTAGTTTGAGTTTATTTTGAACATGCATGCATGCAACATGATACATCACACATGCATGCATACAACATGATACATCACACATGCATGCATACAACATGATACATCACACATGCATGCATACAACATGATACATCACACATGCATGCATGCAACATGATACATCACACATGCATGCATACAACATGATACATCACACATGCATGCATGCAACATGATACATCACACATGCATGCATACAACATGATACATCACACATGCATGCATACAACATGATACATCACACATGCATGCATACAACATGATACATCACACATGCATGCATGCAACATGATACATCACACATGCATGCATACAACATGATACATCACACATGCATGCATGCAACATGATACATCACACATGCATGCATACAACATGATACATCACACATGCATGCATACAACATGATACATCATACATGCATGCATACAACATGATACATCACACATGCATGCATGCAACATGATACATCACACATGCATGCATACAACATGATACATCACACATGCATGCATACAACATGATACATCACACATGCACGCATACAACATGATACATCACATATGCATGCATACAACATGATACATCACACATGCATGCATACGACATGATACATCACACATGCATGCATACAACATGATACATCACACATGCATGCATACAACATGATACATCACACATGCATGCATGCAACATGATACATCACACGCATGCATGCAACATGATACATCACACATGCGTGCATACAACATGATACATCACACATGCATGCATACAACATGATACATCACACATGCATTCATACGACATGATACATCACACATGCATGCATACAACATGATACATCACACATGCATGCATACAACATGATACATCACACATGCATGCATGCAACATGATACATCACACATGCATGCATACAACATGATACATCACACATGCATGCATCATACAACATGGTACATCACACATGCATGCTTACAACATGATACATCACACATACAACATGATACATCACACATGCATGCATACAACATGATACATCACACATGCATGCATACAACATGATACATCACACATGCATGCATACAACATGATACATCACACATGCATGCATGCAACATGATACATCACACATGCATGCATACAACATGATACATCACACATGCATGCATGCAACATGATACATCACACATGCATGCATACAACATGATACATCACACATGCATGCATACAACATGATACATCACACATGCATGCATGCAACATGATACATCACACATGCATGCATGCAACATGATACATCACACATGCATGCATACAACATGATACATCACACATGCATGCATACAACATGATACATCACACATGCACGCATACAACATGATACATCACATATGCATGCATACAACATGATACATCACACATGCATGCATACGACATGATACATCACACATGCATGCATACAACATGATACATCACACATGCATGCATACAACATGATACATCACACATGCATGCATGCAACATGATACATCACACGCATGCATGCAACATGATACATCACACATGCGTGCATACAACATGATACATCACACATGCATGCATACAACATGATACATCACACATGCATTCATACGACATGATACATCACACATGCATGCATACAACATGATACATCACACATGCATGCATACAACATGATACATCACACATGCATGCATGCAACATGATACATCACACATGCATGCATACAACATGATACATCACACATGCATGCATCATACAACATGGTACATCACACATGCATGCTTACAACATGATACATCACACATACAACATGATACATCACACATGCATGCATACAACATGATACATCACACATACAACATGATACATCACACATGCATGCATACAACATGATACATCACACATGCATGCATACAACATGATACATCACACATGCATGCATGCAACATGATACATCACACGCATGCATGCAACATGATACATCACACATGCGTGCATACAACATGATACATCACACATGCATGCATACAACATGATACATCACACATGCATGCATGCAACATGATACATCACACATGCATGCATGCAACATGATACATCACACATGCATGCATCATACAACATGATGCATCACAACTTCCAGTTCCTCTATTCAACATGTACGAAAAGGAGTAGGAAGAAGCAGAGTTTATTTAATCCGACCCCTTTTCCTTTACATAGCAGTTTTTAAAACTTTTGTTCACTTCCTGTTCTCAATTTATTCACAACATACTCCATAAGTAATAACAATAAATATAAATAAATAAATAATAATTGGTGAAGTAAGTTATATTTCATATGGTGAGATGAGTAAGATTATTTTGAAAATGAACGGATGAAATAAATTCAGAACCGACCTCGGATAAGCGGTAGAAAATGGATGGATGGATGGAAGTTATTTCTTTTAAATTGAAGTAATATATAGTGACACTCTTGTAAAAGTACAGTTTCAATGTTATGTGCATTTATAAGAGGAAATAATGAAGGTCATTAGAAAATCCTTGTTTATTTCAACTAGTTTCCTTAAAAGTCGCATTGAGGCTGAAGTGTGTTTTATACGATAACCCCGAAGGGAATAAGCGGTAGAAAATGGATGGACGGATGTTTATCATGGTTCTTCTTCTTTGCACTTTGTAAACACTTTAAGTTTGAAGAGTTTCTTGAAGTGGATCATATTAGTACATTGTTTGATTGCTTTACTTAATCCATTCCATCATTTAATTCCACATACTGATATACTGAATATGAGTTACGGTCAGAGCCGATATATATATATATATATATATATATATGTATATATATATATATATATATATATATATATATATATATATATATATATATATATATATATATATACACACACACACACTACCGTTCAAAAGTTTGGGGTCACATTGAAATGTCCTTATTTTAGAAGGAAAAGCACTGTACTTTTCAATGAAGATAACTTTAAACTAGTCTTAACTTGAAAGAAATACACTCTATACATTGCTAATGTGGTAAATGACTATTCTAGCTGCAAATGTCTGCTTTTTGGTGCAATATCTACATAGGTGTATAGAGGCCCATTTCCAGCAACTATCACTCCAGTGTTCTAATGGTACAATGTGTTTGCTCATTGGCTCAGAAGGCTAATTGATGATTATAAAACCCTTGTGCAATCATGTTCACACATCTGAAAACAGTTTAGCTCGTTACAGAAGCTACAAAACTGACCTTCCTTTGAGCAGATTGAGTTTCTGGAGCATCACATTTGTGGGGTCAATGAAACGCTCAAAATGGCCAGAAAAAGAGAACTTTCATCTGAAACTCGACAGTCTATTCTTGTTCTTAGAAATGAAGGCTATTCCACAAAATTGTTTGGGTGACCCCAAACTTTTGAACGGTAGTGTACTTATTTTAAAGGTATTTTTGGGTTCATTGAGGTTAGCTAATTTGACTTGTTTAGGAAAGTCTTGACAAGCCAAATTTTCTTGTTCTATTGGCAGATAATTTTCCTTAGTTCAAATAAAATACCCCTCATTTTTTGAATATTTTTTCTTGTTTTTGAACACTGACTTTTTGCAGTGGGAAACGCACGGCCCGCCACTGTAATAAAGTAAACCAAAATGCGGTCTGCTGGGTTGGATATCCAGATTATTTGCTTTACACTGCTATATTTACCATCTTAGATTTCAATAAAAGCTTCTAAAATAAACTTTTTGGAGAACAGAATAGAGGGGCGGCCTTTCCAATGCATTTCCTCTATTCTCATTTATGCTCGCTTTTGGTTGCCATTTTAATTATTTATTGCTTGTTGCGTAGCATTGACATTGGAGCTCCATGGAATCAAACCGCACCAGAGTTCACTTCCAAGCAAGGAAGACCATCCCTCAGTCTGCATGTTTGGATGATGGCTTTCACAATTGGCTATACCAGGGGTCACCAACGCGGTGCCCGCGGGCACCAGGTAGCCTGTAAGGACCAGATGAGTAGCCCGCCGGCCTGTTCTAAAAATAGCTCAAATAGCAGCACTTACCAGTGAGCTGCCTCTATTTTTAAAATTGTATTTATTTACTAGCAAGCTGGTCTCGCTTTGCCTGACATTTTTAATTCTAAGAGAGACAAAACTCAAATAGAATTTGAAAATCCAAGAAAATATTTTAAAGACTTGGTCTTCACTTGTTTAAATAAATTCATTTATTTTTTTACTTTGCTTCTTATAACTTTCAGAAAAACAATTTTAGAGAAAAAATACAACCTTAAAAATGATTTTAGGATTTTTAAACACATATACCTTTTTACCTTTTAAATTCCTTCCTCTTCTTTACTGACAATTTAAAATCAATGTTCAAGTACATTTTTTTTTTATTATTGTAAAGAATAATAAATACATTTTAATTTAATTCTTCATTTTAACTTCTGTTTTTTCGACGAAGAATATTTGTGAAATATTTCTTCAAATTTATTATGATTAAAATTCAAAAAAATGATTCTGGCAAATCTAGAAAATCTGTAGAATCAAATTTAAATCTTATTTCAAAGTCTTTTGAATTTCTTTTAAAATTTTTGTTCTGGAAAATCTAGAAGAAATAATGATTTGTCTTTGTTAGAAATATAGCTTGGTCCAATTTGTTATATATTCTAACAAAGTGCAGATTGGATTTTAACCTATTTAAAACATGTCATCAAAATTCTAAAATTAATCTTAATCAGGAAAAATTACTAATGATGTTCCATAAATTATTTTTTTAATTTTTTCAAAAAGATTCGAATTAGCTAGTTTTTTTGTTCTTTTTTTTGGTTGAATTTTGAATTTTAAAGAGTCGAAATTGAAGATAAACTATGTTTCAAAATGTAATTGTCATTTTTTTCGTGTTTTCTCCTCTTTTAAACCATTCAATTAAGTGTAATTATCATTAATTATTAATAATAACATAGAGTTAAAGGTAAATTGAGCAAATTGGCTATTTTCGGCAATTTATTGAAGTGTGTATCAAACTGGTAGCCCTTCGCATTAATCACTACCCAAGAAGTAGCTCTTGCTTTCAAAAAGGTTGGTGACCCCTGCACTAGAGTGTGGTGTGTGTGGACATACCCTAAAGAGCGCTCATGCAACGCACACTCAATTCATCGCCGCGCTTTCTTCGAAGATTTCCTCTTCTCCCGGGTGTAATCTCTCTGCATATCCTTTTGTGTCCTTATAAGCCTGCTAGGCGGCCATGCATTGATTAATAATTACAGAGTACACAAAATTGGGAGCGGGAAGAAGAAGAAGAAGAAAAAAAAAAATCTTCGTCGTTTGATGTTCAACATAAGAGAGACCAAAATTACAAAGAGAGACAACTCTATAAAGACGTGAGAACGCTCACATATTCTGTTTTAAATCCTCTGCCCCCATTTTTTTTGTTCCTTTATGTTCGCCTTCCTTTATGAACATCACGCACACAAACACACACACACTTGATAGTTCTTTAAATACACATTAATGTGTTTAAGCGTATGGGAGAGCTCCCTCGCCCTCTTTTTCTGTAATTGGTTTGAAGTCTCTTCCCGCTAGCCCAAAAAAGTTAATTCTTACTGCTGCTTGTCCGTCTATGGGGAATAATTACTTTTAGAGTATTTATTTAGAAAAGCACGTGTTAAAAAGTGTACATACACGTGTAAAGAACATCATGTCATGGCTGTCTTGAGTTTCCGATCATTCTACAACTCTTATTTTTTTTGTGATGTAGTGATTGGAGCACATACTTGTTGCTCACAAAAAAACATTCATAAAGTTTGCTTCTTTTATGAATTTATTATGAGTCTACCGAAAAGGTGAGGGTCAAAAGTATACATACAGCAATGTTAATATTTGCTTACATGTCCCTTGGCAAGTTTACCTGCAATAAGGCACTTTTGGTAGCCATCCACAAGCTTCTGCTGGAATTTTTGACCACAAAATTGGTGCAGTTCAGCTAAATGTGTTGGTTTGTTGACATGGACTTGTTTCTTCAGCATTGTCCACACCTTTAAGTCAGGACTTTGGGAAGGCCATTCTAAAACCTTCATTCTAGCCTGATTTAGCCATTCCTTTACCACTTTTGAGGTGTGTTTGGGGTCATTGTCCTGTTGGAACACCCAACTATGCCCAAGACCCAACCTCCGGGCTGATGATTTTAGCTTGTCCTGAAGAATTTGGAGCTAATCCTCCTTTTTCATTGTCCCATTTACTCTCTGTAAAGCAGTGGTCCCCAACCTTTTTGTAGCTGCGGACCGGTCAACGCTTGTATCTTAAAAAAAAAAAAAAAAAAAAAAAATTTTTTTATTTTTTTTTCCCCTTAAATAAATACAATCATGTGTGCTTACGGACTGTATCCCTGCAGGCTGTATTGATCTATATTGATATAGAATGTATATATTGTGTTTTTTAAGTTGATTTCATTAAAAAAAAATATATATATATATATTTTTTATTTTTTTTTAAATTCTTGTGCGGCCTGGTACCACTCGGCCCGGTGGTTGGGGGCCACTGCTGTAAAGCACCAGTTCCATTGGCAGCAAAACAGGCCCAGAGCATAATGCTACCACCACCATGCTTGACGGTAAGCATGGTGTTCCTGGCAGGCCTGGCCCTAACCAATCTGGCGCCCTAGGCAAGATTTTAGGTGGCGCCCCCCCACATCGGCAGTGAAGTGTATATACTCACAAGACACCGAATAGCTTTGTCTTTGACCTTTTACTTAAAGAAAGCAAAATAACATATTATATGAGAATGTTATGTTATGATTATCTTTAACCGAATAACAGCAGTGCTCAAATTAAAAAACAGCATTCCCTCTCATGTGATATTGCTTAATTAACATTAATGATGTGCACTTTAACAACTAGGCTTACAACTATACCTAATATATAAAGGGGTGGAAAAGTGACTATTACCTGCAGGGCAAACTTTAGCTAACCAGAAGGCAATAACAATGTAAACAAAAAACACCTGCTTAAAAGATCTAAGATAAATGTCACTGAGGAATGTAAGGTGGGAGTACTGTACTTACCTAACGTTACATTATTATTTTCCATAACAATTTAGCCCCCTCCACAATATTAACCCGACGTTAAAACAGAACTAGCTATTTATTGATTAGCAATTGCCGAATCATGTAACATTAGCTTAATGCTAAAAAGCCAGGTTACTATCACATTCTGTAACAGACAAATAATTTAATGTAGGCTAACGTTACCTCCCTGCTACCTCTGTCTTTTTCTCGTTTCTCCTCTTCTTTTCTCTTTTTTCTTCCCTGGGCACCTGACAGTTTTGGCCGTTTTGACATCTTGTGTTGATTTTTTGATGTGGTAAGAGTCATGATACGGGAAGGGAGGGGGCGCACCGTGCGGGGGGATGGGGGGGCGTAATGTTGTAACAAATAATATTTCTATTAAATAGGCTTTACTTTGCATTTTAATTAACGTGGGATTATTTTTTTGTATTTAGAAATAATAGTACCAACTTTTTTTTTTTTTTTTTTCCTCCAACATTTGTGGCACTGGCGTGGCGCCCCCTGATGGACGGCGCCCTTAGCATTTGCCTATACAGCCTATGCCACGGGCCGGCCCTGGTTCCTGGGATTAAAGGCCTCACCTTTTCTCCTCCAAACATATTGCTGGGTATTGTGGCCAAACAGCTCCATTTTTGTTTCATCTGACCACAGAACTTTCCTCCAGAAGGTCTTATCTTTGTCCTTGTGATGTCAGATGAAACAAAAATGGAGCTGTTTGGCCACAACACCCAGCAATATGTTTGGAGGAGAAAAGGTGAGGCCTTTAATCCCAGGAACACCACACCTACCGTCAAGCAGTTGGGTGTTCCAACAGGACAATAACCCAAAACACACCTCAAAAGTGGTAAAGGAATGGCTAAATCAGGCTAGAATGAAGGTTTTAGAAACAAGTCCGTGTCAGAAAAGCAACACATTTAGCTGAACTGCACCAATTTTGTCAAGAGGAGTGGTCAAAAATTCCATCAGAAGCTTGTGGATGGCTACCAAAAGTGGCTTATTGCAGGTAAACTTGCCAAGGGACATGTAAGCAAATATTAACATTGCTGTATGTATACTTTTGACCCTCACATTTTCAGTAGACCCATAATAAATTCATAAAAGAAGCAAACTTCATGAATGTTTTTTGTGAGCAACAAGTATGTGCTCCAATCACTCTATCACAACAAAATAAGAGTTGTAGAAATGATTGTAAACTCCAGACAGCCATGACATCATGTTCTTAACTATTGGGGACGGCATGGCGCAGTTGGGAGAGTGGCTGTTTCAGCAACCTGAGGGTTCCTGGTTCGATCCCCACCTTCTACCAACCTCGTCACGTCCGTTGTGTCCTTGAGCAAGACACTTCACCCTTGCTCCTGATGGGTGATGGTTAGCGCCTTGCATGGCAGCTCCCTCCATCAGTGTGTGAATGTGGAAATAGTGTCAAAGCGCTTTGAGTACCTCGAAGGTAGAAAAGCGCTATACAAGTATAACCCATTCACTTTTTCCCATAAACTGCCAAGATACCTGTGGCGGTGGGGGCGTGGCTATGGGCGTGGTCACCATGACATCATCAAGTAATGTGTATAATTTACTAAAATGATATGATTTTCTCTAAAAAGGCTCAAAAAATGTATACTTACTAATTAATAATAACAGTTTTGTTTTAAACGTCCATCCATCCATTTTACAATATAATTACAACACTTTATGTACATATTTATATACAGATTTGAACAATAAGTTATTCACTGAAATATATTTTTTAATTGTGGTTCTTACAAAAAATATATCTTATCAAATATAAAAGCTAAAATGCCTCTTAAAGCTCTGCCCCTTTAATTAGTGCATACTAAATCATTTAACTTTAGCCTACTACTACAACCATATTATTTACCAGCAACATAAAGTGAAACAGAGGCAGAGGTGTCCTGCCACAGTCAGTAACAAATAAACAGAAAACAGTAGTGGTCAAATACAGATAAGGCAACAAGAGAAGTATCCTACACTTCTCTTTTGTAAAGTAAATGTGAACATCCTATATGGGCATCTACATCAACTATATGATTTGCCTGAGAAGCTGGACAGGACAACAAAAAATAATTTTTTTTTTTTTTTTTTTTTAATTTGTGGCGGACGTAATTCTTTCGTGGCGGGCCGCCACAAATAAATGAATGTGTGGGAAACACTGCTATTTACCATTTACCATTTTTTACAAGTGTATGTACCGCGACTGTAACTTTTAAATAAAAGTAAACGTCCGCTTACAATGGAGTCAATGGGAGGTCCTCTATTCCGTCCATAAAGCCCTTTAAATAACCATCCAAAAACCGCCAGCAATACTCCATTTATATATTTCATGGCCTAAATATGAATCAAGTATTAGTGATGTTGTTGTTGTTTTAAGCGCTAACTTGGACAACCTAGCTTGTGCTGCTTTATTGACATCAGTAGCTGTTAAACTATTGAGGTGCTTTCACGCCTCAGAGCTTATGATAGTTTATTCTAGTTGATTAATATTGCTTTTCACCTTGATAGTGCAAGGAAGAGGTCATAATCCAACGAGTTTGGCATGCAATTTAGACCCAGGAATGGCGATAGATGTCATCCTTCATCTAAACGAGAACATATCAACATCCTATCAGTCGGCCTCCCGGTGACAGCAGATATTGTACAGTAAGTGAGGCTGTATTATGTTTAGGGATGTCCGATAATGGCTTTTTGCCGATATCCGATATGCCGATATTGTCCAACTCTTTAATTACCGATACCGATATCAACCGATACCGATGTCAACCGATATATACAGTCGTGGAATTAACACATTATTATGCCTAATTTGGACAACCATGTATGGTGAAGAAAAGGTACTTTTTAAAAAAATGAATCAAATAAAATAAGATAAATAAATTAAAAACATTTTCTTGAATAAAAAAGAAAGTACAACAATATAAAAACAGTTACATAGAAACTAGTAATTAATGAAAATTTGTAAAATTAACTGTTAAAGGTTAGTATTATTAGTGGACCAGCAGCACGCACAATCATGTGTGCTTACGGACTGTATCCCTTGCAGACTGTATTGATATATATTGATATATAATGTAGGAAGCAGAATATTAATAACAGAAAGAAACAACCCTTTTGTGTGAATGAGTGTAAATGGGGGAGGGAGGTTTTTTGGGTTGGTGCACTAATTGTAAGTGTATCTTGTGTTTTTTATGTTGATTTAATAAAAAAAACAAACAAAAAAAAACTAAACGATACTGATATTAAAAAAAACGATACCGATAATTTCCGATATTACATTTTAACGCATTTATCGGCCGATAATATCGGCAGACCGATATTATCGGACATCTCTAATTATGTTTGTTGACTCTCATGAAGTCCGCAGTAAGTAGTTTATCAGCAGAGGTGGGTAGAAACTTTGCACTACCTTTACTTTTACTTTTTGTGAAGAAGAAAAGCTGCTTGGATGTTGAACCAGTGCAGAGTTACAATGATGACGTTTTTTGAACCACAGACTTACAGTTTATAGGGTTACTAAAAGCACTTCTAAACATCTAAACTACAGCATCAAGGCAAGATTTTGGACAACCTGGTTCCAATACACTATAATGTGATGACGATATCAAATTGTTGAAAATGCAATACAATGGAACCTTCGACATTGCCTGCCTTGCTGGACTCCAAAATGGAGTTTACTAAAATGTACACCTTCCAGCCTCCAAGCTGAAGACTTGACAGGTGCTCGCCACGGTTGTTTGGGATATTGCCACCCCTGCAGGCACTGACAGCTCTCAGGATGCCTGTCAGTCTTCTCAGCTTGCAACGATATCACCTGACATTTGCCTGCAATAGCAGCGCCCTATCTGCATAGAAGACACACACACACACACACACACACACACACACACACACACACACACACACACACACACACACACACACACACACACACACACAAACACACACAAGGTGTCAGGGGCCATGGATGCTGTCAATTAGACTCACAAATGTATTTTGCCAGAGCACAAAATAATGTTCATTGTGTAAAAACAGGCATTAATAATATTGCACATACAAAATATTCTCGTGACATATCAATCAATCAATCAATCAATCAAAGTTTACTTATATAGCCCTTAATCACAAATGTCTCAAAGGGCTGCACAAGCCACAACGACATCCTCGGCTCAGACTTAAGTTTGTTGCATCTTCAACTTATCACAACCTTAACTATACCAAGTTTTACCAATCTATAAAAAAACATTTAATTACAACAGGTGTAATTAATTAGATGAATTTTTTCATGTTTATTAAACCTCATTTTGTTGCATCTTCAAGTTATCACAACCTTAACTATACCAAAACCTTAACTATACCAAGTTTTACCAATCTATAGAACACACTTAATGATGTCCGGTGTAATTAATTAGCTGCCTTTTTTCATGTTTATTAAACCTCATTTTGTTGCATGTTCAAGTTATCAACAACATAATTATACAATTTTGTATCAAATAACAAAAACAAAGTTATCAAAACTTTTAAACATTGATTAGAAAATGTTGCAACAATTGTTTAAAGTTGCACAGGTACATTTAATTAGGTCTGGTGTAAATAATTAGCTGCCTTTTTCATGTTTATTAAACCTCATTTTGTTGCATCTTCAAGTTATCACAACCTTAACTATACCAAGTTTTACCAATCTATAAAACACACTTAATTATGTCCGGTGTAATTAATTAGCTGCCTTTTTCATGTTTATTAAACCTCATTTTGTTGCATGTTCAAGTTATCACTAACTTAATTATACAAATTTGTATCAAATGAAAAAACAAAGTTATCAAAACTTTTAAACATTGATTAAATAATGTTGCGACAATTGTTTAAAGTTGCACAGGTGTGGTGTAATTCATTTACTGTCTTAAATTTTTGTCCACCTTAATTTTTGGACATTTTTTTTGAATATTTTACTTAATTTTGTTGCATCTTGTCACAACCTTAACTATACCAAGTTTTACCAATCTATTAAACACATTTAATTAGGTCTGGTGTAAATAATTAGCTGCCTTTTTCATGTTTATTAAACCTCATCTTGTTGCATCTTCAAGTTATCACAACCTTAACTATACCAAAACCTTAACTATACCAAGTTTTACCAATCTATAGAACACACTAAATTATGTCCGGTGTAATTAATTAGCTGCCTTTTTTCATGTTTATTAAACCTCATTTTGTTGCATGTTCAAGTTATCACCAACTTAATTATACAAAGTTGTATCAAATAAAAAAACAAAGTTATCAAAACTTTTAAACATTGATTAAATAATGTTGCGACAATTGTTTAAAGTTGCACAGGTGTGGTGTAATTCATTTACTGTCTTAAATTTTTGTCCACCTTAATTTTTGGACATTTTTTTTGAATATTTTACTTAATTTTGTTGCATCTTGTCACAACCTTAACTATACCAAGTTTTACCAATCTATTAAACACATTTAATTAGGTCTGGTGTAAATAATTAGCTGCCTTTTTCATGTTTATTAAACCTCATCTTGTTGCATCTTCAAGTTATCACAACCTTAACTATACCAAAACCTTAACTATACCAAGTTTTACCAATCTATAGAATACACTTAATTATGTCCGGTGTAATTAATTAGCTGCCTTTTTTCATGTTTATTAAACCTCATTTTGTTGCATGTTCAAGTTATCAACAACATAATTATACAATTTTGTATCAAATAACAAAAACAAAGTTATCAAAACTTTTAAACATTGATTAGAAAATGTTGCAACAATTGTTTAAAGTTGCACAGGTACATTTAATTAGGTCTGGTGTAAATAATTAGCTGCCTTTTTCATGTTTATTAAACCTCATTTTGTTGCATCTTCAAGTTATCACAACCTTAACTATACCAAGTTTTACCAATCTATAAAACACACTTAATTATGTCCGGTGTAATTAATTAGCTGCCTTTTTCATGTTTATTAAACCTCATTTTGTTGCATGTTCAAGTTATCACTAACTTAATTATACAAATTTGTATCAAATGAAAAAACAAAGTTATCAAAACTTTTAAACATTGATTAAATAATGTTGCGACAATTGTTTAAAGTTGCACAGGTGTGGTGTAATTCATTTACTGTCTTAAATTTTTGTCCACCTTAATTTTTGGACATTTTTTTTGAATATTTTACTTAATTTTGTTGCATCTTGTCACAACCTTAACTATACCAAGTTTTACCAATCTATTAAACACATTTAATTAGGTCTGGTGTAAATAATTAGCTGCCTTTTTCATGTTTATTAAACCTCATCTTGTTGCATCTTCAAGTTATCACAACCTTAACTATACCAAAACCTTAACTATACCAAGTTTTACCAATCTATAGAACACACTAAATTATGTCCGGTGTAATTAATTAGCTGCCTTTTTTCATGTTTATTAAACCTCATTTTGTTGCATGTTCAAGTTATCACCAACTTAATTATACAAAGTTGTATCAAATAAAAAAACAAAGTTATCAAAACTTTTAAACATTGATTAAATAATGTTGCGACAATTGTTTAAAGTTGCACAGGTGTGGTGTAATTCATTTACTGTCTTAAATTTTTGTCCACCTTAATTTTTGGACATTTTTTTTGAATATTTTACTTAATTTTGTTGCATCTTGTCACAACCTTAACTATACCAAGTTTTACCAATCTATTAAACACATTTAATTAGGTCTGGTGTAAATAATTAGCTGCCTTTTTCATGTTTATTAAACCTCATCTTGTTGCATCTTCAAGTTATCACAACCTTAACTATACCAAAACCTTAACTATACCAAGTTTTACCAATCTATAGAATACACTTAATTATGTCCGGTGTAATTAATTAGCTGCCTTTTTTCATGTTTATTAAACCTCATTTTGTTGCATGTTCAAGTTATCAACAACATAATTATACAATTTTGTATCAAATAACAAAAACAAAGTTATCAAAACTTTTAAACATTGATTAGAAAATGTTGCAACAATTGTTTAAAGTTGCACAGGTACATTTAATTAGGTCTGGTGTAAATAATTAGCTGCCTTTTTCATGTTTATTAAACCTCATTTTGTTGCATCTTCAAGTTATCACAACCTTAACTATACCAAGTTTTACCAATCTATAAAACACACTTAATTATGTCCGGTGTAATTAATTAGCTGCCTTTTTCATGTTTATTAAACCTCATTTTGTTGCATGTTCAAGTTATCACTAACTTAATTATACAAATTTGTATCAAATGAAAAAACAAAGTTATCAAAACTTTTAAACATTGATTAAATAATGTTGCGACAATTGTTTAAAGTTGCACAGGTGTGGTGTAATTCATTTACTGTCTTAAATTTTTGTCCACCTTAATTTTTGGACATTTTTTTTGAATATTTTACTTAATTTTGTTGCATCTTGTCACAACCTTAACTATACCAAGTTTTACCAATCTATTAAACACATTTAATTAGGTCTGGTGTAAATAATTAGCTGCCTTTTTCATGTTTATTAAACCTCATCTTGTTGCATCTTCAAGTTATCACAACCTTAACTATACCAAAACCTTAACTATACCAAGTTTTACCAATCTATAGAACACACTAAATTATGTCCGGTGTAATTAATTAGCTGCCTTTTTTCATGTTTATTAAACCTCATTTTGTTGCATGTTCAAGTTATCACCAACTTAATTATACAAAGTTGTATCAAATAAAAAAACAAAGTTATCAAAACTTTTAAACATTGATTAAATAATGTTGCGACAATTGTTTAAAGTTGCACAGGTGTGGTGTAATTCATTTACTGTCTTAAATTTTTGTCCACCTTAATTTTTGGACATTTTTTTTGAATATTTTACTTAATTTTGTTGCATCTTGTCACAACCTTAACTATACCAAGTTTTACCAATCTATTAAACACATTTAATTAGGTCTGGTGTAAATAATTAGCTGCCTTTTTCATGTTTATTAAACCTCATCTTGTTGCATCTTCAAGTTATCACAACCTTAACTATACCAAAACCTTAACTATACCAAGTTTTACCAATCTATAGAATACACTTAATTATGTCCGGTGTAATTAATTAGCTGCCTTTTTTCATGTTTATTAAACCTCATTTTGTTGCATGTTCAAGTTATCAACAACATAATTATACAATTTTGTATCAAATAAAAAAACAAAGTTATCAAAACTTTTAAACATTGATTAGAAAATGTTGCGACAATTGTTTAAAGTTGCACAGGTGTGGTGTAATTCATTTACTGTCTTTCATTTTTGTCCACCTTAATTTTTTTGAATATTTTACTTAATTTTGTTACATCTTGTCACAACCTTAACTATACCAAGTTTTACCAATCTATTAAACACATTGAATTAGGTCTGGTGTAAATAATTAGCTGCCTTTTTCATGTTTATTAAACCTCATCTTGTTGCATCTTCAAGTTATCACCAACTTAACTATACCAAAACCTTAACTATACCAAGTTTTACCAATCTTAATTTTGTTGCATCTTGTCACAACCTTAACTATACCAAGTTTTACCAATCTATTAAACACATAGAATTAGGTCTGGTGTAAATAATTAGCTGCCTTTTTCATGTTTATTAAACATAATTTTGTTGCATCTTCAAGTTATCACCAACTTAACTATACCAAAACCTTAACTATACCAAGTTTTACCAATCTTAATTTTGTTGCATCTTGTCACAACCTTAACTATACCAAGTTTTACCAATCTATTAAACACATAGAATTAGGTCTGGTGTAAATAATTAGCTGCCTTTTTCATGTTTATTAAACCTCATTTTGTTGCATCTTCAAGTTATCACCAACTTAATTATACAAAACTCCGTTTCATGGGCTTGCTTTGGAATATATTTCCAGTCAAACTGCTGTGCACCACCAAATGAGCAGTCAGCAGTAGCAGTGTTTCTTTCTGAACAACTATATATTGACCTGTGTCCATCTTTGCCCGGCAGAGACATGGAAAAGCAGCTGGACAGAACCCGGGAGAGCCACAGGGTGCAGCTCCAACAGGCCCACGTTGCACTGGAGCAGTTCAGGAGGCAGGTGAAGCTCAGCTCCGAGAAGGCCGAGACCGAGATGAAGCTCCAGGTTTGAACCCCGACACATGCAACACAGACACGATGTAAATGAAAGCATAGCGCCGCGCGTTACACCTGTTTCGTGTTATTATCTATGCTCCAGTTAGTTAGCTAGAAATCCATGCATATAATCCATTTAGTCCTGCATGTGTGCCAAATAAAGACTTTACGTTTACGCACATTCAGCCTCCATGTAGTGATTACACTGGAATGAGCGAGCTGTTTGACAATGTGCACACACACACACACACACACACACACACACACACACACACACACACACACACACACACACACACACACACACAGTTGATTTTTGTTTTGTAGTGGTGAAAGCACAGCCTGACCGCAGATGTAAGAAGGCGCCACAATGGCTGTACTGGAATTATTTTTAATTTTTTTTTATCTTCATTTTTCTCTCTCCAGCTAATGATTCCCTCTCTTATTCATCTTTAGGTTGTCATTTTTGCGGATTTGCATCGCATACTCGGGTGTTCAAACTCTGCTTCGTTTGCGCTGCTTGTACGCTTTGTTTTGGTATAGGCAGGGGTCGGCAACGCAAAATGTTGAAAGAGCCGTATTAGACCGAAAAAAATAAATAAAAAAATTAGTCTGGAGCCGCAAAAAATTAAAAACCTTATATAAGTGTTATAATGGAAGCAAAACATGATACCGTATTTCCTTGAATAGCCGCAGGGGCGCTAATTAATTTAAAACCTCCTGTCACTCCGGCGTTTACCGGAAGCCTGCGGGATGGCCGTGCATGCGCTAAATATTTTAAAACCTCTTCTCAAAAGGAATGCGGTAAATTTAGGCGTGCGCTTTGAGTGTGATGTAAGCATACCATCATGAAAAGCACATTTAATTAAAATAATTAACGCATGCTTGGCCTTATCGCCGGTTCATTATTAACGCCGGATCAAATTCGTCTCGCAAAATATTAATTTTATTATCGCATGTCTATAATTTTCGCCGGGTCAAACTGGTTTCGCAAAATATTTAGCATATGTCTAGAACTTCCGCCGGGTCAAATTCGTTACGTCACGAGTGACGCTTTACCTGTCCTCATTTTCAAAATGGAGGAAGCTGCTTTCAGTAGTTTGCAATCGCACAAAGGAAAAAAGATAAAGAGCTATTAAGTAGGATTTAAGGTCCAAGCTATTGAATACCGGTACAGTATGCTAAAAAGAACAGTAAGCAGCTATGTTTTATTAATATACCGTAGCTGCGTGTGTCAAATACTGTATAAGTCATTAAATGACTCCCGCCTCCTGGTGGTAGAGGGCGCTAGTGATCCTTCTTGCGACTTCCGGTACTGCAGAAGAAGTGAACACATGCAGCAAGAGATTTTTTTTTTTTAACATGGAGGATTACATACCGGTATCTAAAATAAAACAGTTTTCTAAACTGGACTTTCAATGGAAGCAGGAGGTAATAATTAAAGGAATATCTCCATCGAGACAGAGAGACTTTTAAAACTGTAGAAAGAAAATAATGAAGACTTCTATAAACAAGTTATCCATGCTTTTGGTCAGAAGGAGCTGAAAATGGACTCCATTTATAAGTACAGGTAAGACCATAATAACGTTTTTTTTTTAATTAAATGTGCTTTTCATGATGGTATGCTTACATCACACTCAAGGCGCACGCCTAAATTTACCGCATTCCTTTTGGTAAACGCCGGAGTGAGGAGAGGTTTTAAAATAATTAGCGCATGCACGGCCATCCCGCCAGCTTCTGGTAAACGCCGGAGTGAGAGGAGGTTTTAAATTAATTAGCGCCTCTGCGGCTATTCAAGGAAATACGGTATATGCTGCTAATTCTGAGGAGATGCCATGTTGATTTGTATTGTTTCTTTAAGTAAAAGTGTTTGTTAAATAAACACATAATACTTCTTTTTTTTTTAATGTTTATTTATTTATTTATGTCATTTTATTTATTTATTTTTTCCTTTTTTTGTTGTTGTCCTGTCTAGCTTCTCAGACAAATCATATAGTTGATGTAGATGCCCATATCGGCTGTGCAGATTTACTATACAAAAGAGAAGTGTAGGATACTTCTCTTGTTGCCTTATTTGTATTTGACTTTATTAAATGTATTTATATTATTATTTGGTGCAGCCGGGCCGGAGCAGGAGGGGATAGAAAGAGCAAAAAAGGAGGACAGAGGGGGGGAATTGCAGGGACAAGAGGGGGATAAGACGGAGAGACAACAACAACAACAACAATAGAGCAACTTCAGCAAATATGATATGTACAAATATGATAGTAAAAGTGATAGCAAAGAAGCAGTTAGTGAAATAAATAATAATACAGAAATGACAATGAACATATATACACTACAAATGGATCAATACAAATACCAATAGAAATAGCGCTATTGATAATGAATAATAACAATAATTTACCTCTACTATCAACAAAATTTTTTTTTTTTTTAAATAAAACAAATCTAATGTTTGTTATTGTACTAGTTGTCTGAAATACATCTAATTGTGCTCTTGTGGTCAATGATGTCTCCAAATAGAATTATTACTTTGTTATTTTCACTTCATCTGCAGGTGCTTCCTCAAGAAGGTGTGTGTGCATGTTGCACGGATGAAAGCAGCCTCACAAATTACTACATCAAATTACTACATCAAATTAGTACATCAAATTAGTACATCAAGCCGGCCTTGTGATCGTCTCTCCACACCGCGTGGGCTGCCGCTGCTTAGGCGAAACTTTTGGAGCTCAACGCCGCTTTAAACTCCCAAAGCTGTCCAGGAAGTCAGTTTTGGCTACGGGCGTTTTTGTTCAGTTTGTTGTTCCCAAATGCATGTGTGTGTGTATGTGTGCGTGTGCGTGTGTGTGTGTGTGCACTTGTCTCACCATCCTTGTGTGGACATACACTTGATAAACCACCTTTCTGTGAGGATCTTTTGACTTGTGAGGACATTTGCCTGGTCCTCACATCTACAAAAGTAAAATATTTTTTTTACTTTGTGTGTTTTGCATTCTGAAGTGAGGTTGCAACTAGGGATGTCCGATAAATGCTTTAAAATGTAATATCGTAAATTATCAGTATCGTTTTTTTGATTATCGGTATCGTTTTTTGTTGTTGTTGTTGTTGTTTTTTTGTTTTTTTTTATTAAATCAACATAAAAAACACAAGATACACTTACAATTATTGCACCAACCCAAAAAACCTCCCTCCCCCATTTACACTCATTCACACAAAAGGGTTGTTTCTTTCTGTTATTAATATTCTGGTTCCTACATTATATATCAATATATATCAATACAGTCTGCAAGGGATACAGTCCGTAAGCACACATGATTGTGCGTGCTGCTGCTCCACTAATAGTACTAACCTTTAACAGTTAATTTTACTCATGTTCATTAATTACTAGTTTCTATGTAACTGTTTTTATGTTGTTTTACTTTCTTTTTTATTCAAGAAAATGTTTTTAATTTATTTATCTTATTTTATTAATTTTTAAAAAAAAGTACCTTATCTTCACCATACCTGGTTGTCCAAATTAGGCATAATAATGTGTTAATTCCACGACTGCATATATCGGTTGATATCGGTATCGGTTGATATCGGTATCAGTAATTAAAGAGTTGGACAATATCGGAATATTGGATATCGGCAAAAAGCCATTATCTGACATCCCTAGTTGCAACTCTCTACTCCCATCTAGGGCTGGATGTATATTTTTTCATCATTCTAGCTATAGTGGAAAGGGGGGCCCTCACAACCCACTAACCAAACGTGGATCCACACAAAGTAGGCAAGACGTGTGTGTGTGTGTGTGTGTGTGTGTGTGTGTGTGTGTGTGTGTGTGTGTGTGTGTGTGTGTGTGTGTGTGTGTGTGTGTGTGTGTGTGTGTGTGTGTGTGTGTGTGTGTGTGTGTGCGTGTGCGTGTGCGTGTGCGTGTGCGCGTGTGTGTGCGGGGCAGCCATGAGTGAGGTCATGAATTTTTTAAAAGGTTTGTGTGTTATGGAAATGAGACACTGATGAGTCGAGCGTTTGCCTAATCAGTTTTGGTGAAGTAACAAATAGTGGAGGGAATGTAAGCGTTTATGTGGGCGTTTAATTTATGCATCCTACATTTAAAGGGTAGTTTTTCATTTATGCTGCATTTTGCCAGAAGCTAGTATTACTTTATACACTGCAAAAAGTCAGTGTTCAAAAACAAGAAGAAAAAAAAATACAAAAATGAGGGGTATTTTATTTGAACTAAGCAAAATTATCTGCCAATAGAACAAGAAAATTTGGCTTGTCAAGACTTTCCAAAACAAGTAAAATTAGCTAACCTCAATGAACACAAAAATAGCTTAAAATAAGTATATTCTCACTAATAACAAGTGCACTTGTCTTGGTAGAAAAAAAAATTGACCTTTTTGCTCAATATGTTGAAAAATATTCTTAAATTAAGCAAAGCTAGTGCCATTGTCTTGACATAATGATACGCACTCGGCATTACATTTCTTGAAACCAGCAAACTTATACTAAAAACTAATTTATTGTTTTTAATGGAAAGGCAACAAGGCAAGCGCTTGTTACTCTCGGGGTCTCCTAGCCGCTCAGGCTAATCATATTGTCTAAAAATGCATTTTTCCATGGATAACATGACATCATCGCGCCAAGTGCGTGCTCTTTCAGTCAATTAGTGCGCATATATACAGCCCGGCCAAAAAAAATTTAATTGTAATTTTGAGGAATTTATCTGAATGTGCATGAACTATTTATGTTCAAAATTGTTATACATACTAGTGAGAGTCCAGTCCATAGTGGATCTAACATAATAGTGTGAGAGTCCAGTCCATAGTGGATCTAACATAATAGTGAGAGTCCAGTCCATAGTGGATCTAACATAATAGTGTGAGAGTCCAGTCCATAGTGGATCTAACATAATAGTGTGAGAGTCCAGTCCATAGTGGATCTAACATAATAGTGTGAGAGTCCAGTCCATAGTGGATCTAACATAATAGTGAGAGTCCAGTCCATAGTGGATCTAACATAATAGTGTGAGAGTCCAGTCCATAGTGGATCTAACATAATAGTGAGAGTCCAGTCCATAGTGGATCTAACATAATAGTGAGAGTCCAGTCCATAGTGGATCTAACATAATAGTGTGAGAGTCCAGTCCATAGTGGATCTAACATAATAGTGTGAGAGTCCAGTCCTTAGTGGATCTAACATAATAGTGAGAGTCCAGTCCATAGTGGATCTAACATAATAGTGAGAGTCCAGTCCATAGTGGATCTAACATAATAGTGTGAGAGTCCAGTCCATAGTGGATCTAACATAATAGTGTGAGAGTCCAGTCCATAGTGGATCTAACATAATAGTGTGAGAGTCCAGTCCATAGTGGATCTAACATAATAGAGTCCAGTCCATAGTGGATCTAACATAATAGTGAGAGTCCAGTCCATAGTGGATCTAACATAATAGTGTGAGAGTCCAGTCCATAGTGGATCTAACATAATAGGGAGAGTCCAGTCCATAGTGGATCTAACATAATAGTGAGAGTCCAGTCCATAGTGGATCTAACATAATTGTGTGAGAGTCCAGTCCATAGTGGATCTAACATAATAGTGTGAGAGTCCAGTCCATAGTGGATCTAACATAATAGTGTGAGAGTCCAGTCCATAGTGGATCTAACATAATAGTGTGAGAGTCCAGTCCATAGTGGATCTAACATAATAGTGAGAGTCCAGTCCATAGTGGATCTAACATAATAGTGAAAGTCCAGTCAATAGTGGATCTAACATAATAGTGTGAGAGTCCAGTCCATAGTGGATCTAACATAATAGTGAGAGTCCAGTCCTTAGTGGATCTAACATAATAGTGATAGAGTCCAGTCCATAGTGGATCTAACATAATAGTGTGAGAGTCCAGTCCATAGTGGATCTAACATAATAGTGAGAGTCCAGTCCTTAGTGGATCTAGCATAATAGTGTGAGAGTCCAGTCCATAGTGGATCTAACATAATAGTGTGAGAGTCCAGTCCATAGTGGATCTAACATAATAGTGAGAGTCCAGTCCATAGTGGATCTAAGATAATAGTGAGAGTCCAGTCCATAGTGGATCTAACATAATAATGTGAGAGTCCAGTCCATAGTGGATCCAACATAATAGTGAGAGTCCAGTCCATAGTGGATCTAACATAATAGTGTGAGAGTCCAGTCCATAGTGGATCTAACATAATAGTGTGAGAGTCCAGTCCATAGTGGATCTAACATAATAGTGTGAGAGTCCAGTCCATAGTGGATCTAACATAATAGTGAGAGTCCAGTCCATAGTGGATCTAACATAATAGTGTGAGAGTCCAGTCCATAGTGGATCTAACATAATAGTGTGAGAGTCCAGTCCATAGTGGATCTAATATAATAGTGTGAGAGTCCAGTCCATAGTGGATCTAACATAATAGTGAGAGTCCAGTCCATAGTGGATCTAACATAATAGTGTGAGAGTCCAGTCCATAGTGGATCTAACATAATAGTGAGAGTCCAGTCCATAGTGGATCTAACATAATAGTGAGAGTCCAGTCCATTGTGGATCTAACATAATAGTGAGAGTCCAGTCCATAGTGGATCTAGCATGATAGTGAGAGTCCAGTCCATAGTGGATCTAACATAATAGTTAGAGTCCAGTCCATAGTGGATCTAACATAATAGTGAGAGTCCAGTCCATAGTGGATCTAACATAATAGTGAGAGTCCAGTCCATAGTGGATCTAAGATAATAGTGAGAGTCCAGTCCATAGTGGATCCAACATAATAGTGAGAGTCCAGTCCATAGTGGATCTAGCATAATAGTGAAAGTCCAGTCCATAGTGGGGCCAACAGGAGACCATCTCGAGTGGAGACGGGTCAGCAGTGCAGAGATGTCCCCAACCGATGCACAGGCTAGTGGTCCACCCAGGGTCCCGACTCTGGACAGCCAGCACTTCATCCATGGCCACCGGACCTGTGTAACTCCTCCTCCACAAGGAAGAGGAGGGCAGAGTAGAAAAGAAAAGAAACGGCAGATCAACTGGTCTAAAAAGGGGGGTCTATTTAAAGGCTAGAGTATACAAATGAGTTTTAAGATGGGACTTAAATGCTTGAATAGTTTTAGATGATCCAAGTCATGCAGACCCAGCTCTCTCCACCCTAGCAAAGGTGTGTACTCCACCGAGTCCCTTCAGGTTGTTATTGTTCATTCTTTCCTCCCGCAGATGGAGAAGGTTGAAGAGGACCTGCAGCACTCCAGGTGTCTCCGTGAAAACCAAACAAAGGAGTTCTCGCAGCAACTCGATGCCGTCAGAGAAAGATTTGAGCAGCAGGTCTGTTGACTTACCTTTTAACTCCACATGTTACCAGCGCCTCCTTCATTTCCCGGGCGATATAATCCTGCTGGAAAGTGTTCCGTCCTGCTGTCATTTCCACAATAGTCACATTCCTTTCTTCTCGCCGGCCGTAAGTTACCGACATCCAAATGGAATCATCTCCGTGTCATTCCTCTCCCATCTGATTTCCATCAGGTTCATTTCTGGTGATAAGGGACACGCTTTTGATTAAGCTTCGATTGCGTCTCGATAGCTCGTCCGTCGCCAAAGGAGGAATGGAAAACTAATAGTAATCTGCATCGCAGATGCGCTGTGACCTTATCATCGCATCTGTCCTCTTCTATTAGAGGTCTACAAACCCTTTTCACAAGTCATTTAAATCTTGTTCACCGACTCAATGACTCATTTTACGGAGTACTGGATTCAATTAAGCTCCAGCTTGGGAAATGTATTAAAGAGGCCTTGCAGGAACCAATAGGGGTGTAACGGTACGTGTATTTGTATTGAAACGTTTCGGTACGGGGGTTCCGGTTCGGGGGTTCCGGTTCGGTTCGGAGGTGTACCGGACGAGTTTCCACACGGACATATTAAGTAGCGTAACGTACGTTGTGTAAACAATGCACACCGAGGCACAACACACGGCATGCTAGCAGCTAGCGGGCTAGGATAGACTGACCATACGTCCTCTTTTCACCGGAAATGTCCTCTTTTGCGGAGTTTCTTAAATGCCTCAAATGTCTGGCATTTTGAGTCAGGGTTGCGTGTATTTTCAATGTACGTTCAGGGCTAAGAAGGGGTTAAAAACAAAACAAATTGGTGAGGGAGGGGCAGAGACAGAGAGAGAGAGAGAGAGAGTTATGATAAACGTGCATGCGTCGCCAGGCTCTGCTTTTTATCCATAGATTTATCACATTTAATGTTTTATTATCTATAGCAGGGGTGTCAAAAGTGTGCCCCGGAGGCCATTTGCGGCCCACAGCTAATGTTTTAAAGGCCCACGGCACATTCTAAAAATACTATTCAAATAAACAAAAACATAACAAAAGTGAAATAAAAAAAGCTTAAAGGTTAAATGTCATTTAGAAAAAGTTGCAATGTTGACTAATAAAACAAAGCTGTTTTTTTTTCTTTCAAACGGTCATTGCTCAAAACATAATATTAGAGATGTCCGATAATATCGGTCTGCCGATATTATCGGCCGATAAATGCGTTAAAATGTAATATCGGAAATTATCGGTATCGTTTTTTTAATTATCAGTATCGTTTCTTGTTTGTTTGTTTTTTTTGTTTTTTTTAATTAAATCCACATAAAAAACACAAGATACACTTACAATTAGTGCACCAACCCAAAAAACCTCCCTCCCCCCATTTACACTCATTCACACAAAAGGGTTGTTTCTTTCTGTTATTAATATTCTGCTTCCTACATTATATATCAATATATATCAATGCAGTCTGCAAGGGATACAGTCCGTAAGCACACATGATTGTGCGTGCTGCTGCTCCACTAATAGTACTAACCTTTAACAGTTAATTTTACAAATTTTCATTAATTACTAGTTTCTATGTAACTGTTTTTATATTGTTTTACTTTCTTTTTTATTCAAGAAAATGTTTTAAATTTATTTATCTTATTTTATTTGATTCATTTTTTTAAAAGTACCTTATCTTCACCATACCTGGTTGTCCAAATTAGGCATAATAATGTGTTAATTCCACGACTGTATATATCGGTTGATATCGGTATCGGTTGATATCGGTATCGGTAATTAAAGAGTTGGACAATATCGGCATATCGGATATCGGCAAAAAGCCATTATCGGACATCCCTACATAATATTGAATCAAAATCAATGTTATTATGAATTATTGACCTATCCAAGGTTGCCATTACTTCACATCAAATATTCCACTAAGAAAAATATTTTTGGTGGAAGATTTTGCAAATTTGGTAAATAAATAACCCAAAAATTTATATTTTGTTTTTTTACTGTACCGAAAATGAACCAAATCGTGACCTCTAAACCGAGGTACGTACCGAACCAACATTTTTGTGTACCGTTACACCCCTATGTAAACACAAACAAACATGATAGAGATAATAGACACATGGCTTTTTGTCTAAACAAGTGACGGCACAAGTGAGCAAAATGAGTGTATTGTCCTGACAAAGATGGTGGTAATACTGCATGAATGCTCCTGGCAGTGGAGCGCTGCGGTTCTTTGAGGAAAACATGAACTCTGAAGTTATGTAATAAATGATAAATGGGTTATACTTGTGTAGCACTTTTCTACCTTCAAGGTACTCAAAGCGCTTTGACAGTATTTCCACATTCACCCATTCACACACACATTCACACACTGATGGCGGGAGCTGCCATGCAAGGTGCTAACCAGCACCCATCAGGAGCAAGGGTGAAGTGTCTTGCTCAAGGACACAATGGACCTGACTAGGTTGGTAGAAGGTGGGGATGTCATGATCCGTTGCCGGATCATGTTTTGTTTAGTTATGTTCTGTTAGTTTTGGACTCCCTGAGTTCCTGTTTTGTACACTCCTGGGTTTGTTTTGGTTGCCATGGGTGCTAATTGGTTTCACCTGCCTCTGATTAGTGTTCGGCACATTCACCTGCCGCCGAGCACTATTCAGAGAGCTATTTATTCACGTTGTTCGTCACACTCGGTCTGGCGTCATTGTTGGCTTCATGCTCTCGTCACGTAAGTTTGTTTGTCTCCAGTGCAATTGGCACGTGTTTTCGTTCGACTTGTTTTCTGTTCTTGGTGGTGCTTTGATTTTTGTCAAGAATAAACCATGCTCCTACCTGCAAGTCCTGTCCGGAGTGATCCGTTTGCATCCTGGGGGAACCAACCTCGCAGTAAGCTGCAACCCCGCCGTGGCTGGGGATCAAACCAGGAACCCTCAGGTTGCTGGCACGGCCACTCTCCCAACTGCGCCACGCCATCCCCACCATTATACCACCATAGCACCACTGGTCAATAGCCTAATACAAAACCCCAAAAGCAGTGAAGTTGTCACGTTGTGTAAATGGTAAATAAAAGGAGAATACAACAAATCCTTTTCAACTTATATTCAATTGAATAGACTGCAAAGACAAGATATTTCATGTTCACACTGAGAAACATGTTATTTTTTTGCAAATAATCATGAACTTAGAATTTAATGGCAGCAACACATTGCAAAAAAGTTGTCACAGGGGCATTTTTACCACTGTGTTACATGGCCTTTCCTTTTAACAACACTCGGTAAACGTTTAGGAACTGAGGAGACACATTTTTGATAATGTTTATAAACTCAGGATATATGTCACATGAGGACTTTGAAGATGACCAATGTATGATCCTGTAACTACTTGGTATCAGATTGATACCCAAATGTGTGGTATCATCCAAAACTAATGTAAAGTATCAAAGAAGAGAAGAATAAGTGATTATTACATTTGAACAGAAGTGTAGATAGAACATGTTAAAAGAGAAAGTAAGCAGATATTAACAGTAAATGAACAAGTAGATTAATAATTCATTTTCTACCACTTGTCCTTAATAATGTGTACAAAATAATAGGTGTATAAATGACACAATATGTTACTGCAGACTAATTAGGAGTCTTTGTTTGTTTACTTACTACTAAAAGACAAGTTGTCTAGTATGTTCACTATTTTATTTAAGGACTAACTTGCAATAATAAACATATTTTTAATGTACACTAAGATTTGTTGTTAAAATAAAGCCAATAATGACATTTTTTGTGGTCACTTTTATTTAGAAAAGTACCGAAATTATTTTGGTACCTATACCAAAATGTTGGTATCGGGCACAACACTAATCCATTGCAAGCAGACTTGTATTTACCTGTATCTACGAGTTAAAAAAATACATTACTTCTCTCTCATAATGATTGTGAATTATGACTATTTTTCATGACTATTTACATTGTAGATTGTCACATGAAAACTATGAATGAACACATGTGGAGTTATGGACTTAACACAAAAAAGGTGAAATAATTGAAAACATGTTTTACATTCTAGTTTCTTCAAAATAGCCACCCTTTGCTCTGATTACTGCTTTGCACACTCTTGGCATTCTCTCCATGAGCTTCAAGAGGTAGTCACCTGAAATGCTTTTCACTTCACAGGTGTGCTCGAAGCTCATGGAGAGAATGCTAAGAGTGTGCAAAGCAGTAATCAGGGCAAAGGGTGGCTTATTTTAAAGAAACTAGAATATTTAAAACATGTTTTCAGTTATTTCACCTTTTTTTTTGTTAGGTACATAACTCCACATGTGTCCATTCATAGTTTTGATGTGACAATCTACAATGTAAACCAGACCTGGGCAAATTAAGGCCCCGGGGGCCACATGCGGCCCGTTAAGCTTTTCAATCTGGCCCGCCGGACATTCCCAAATAATTATTTTAGATGTTTAAGATGTAAAATGTAGCTGCCATTATGATGTGCACTCATGTTTTATAATCACCCTAACTAAGTCTTCAACTATACTAAGTAGGGATGTCCCATAATGGCTTTTTGCCGATATGCCGATATTGTCCAACTCTTTAATTACCGATACCGATATCAACCGATATATACAGTCGTGGAATTAACACATTATTATGCCTAATTTGGACAACCAGGTATGGTGAAGATAAGGTACTTTTTAAAAAAATGAATCAAATAAAGTAAGATAAATAAATTAAAAACATTTTCGTGAATAAAAAAGAAAGTAAAACAATATAAAAACTAGGGATGTCCGTTAAAATTTAATATCGGAAATTATCGGTATCGGTTTTTTTATTATCTGTATTGTTTTTTTAAATTTTTTTTTTATTTTTTTTTTTTTATTCAACATAAAAAACACAAGATACACTTACAATTAGTGCACCAACCCAAAAAACCTCCCTCCCCCCATTTCTTTCTGTTATCAATATTCTGCTTCCTACATTATATATCAATATATATCAATACAGTCTGCAAGGGATACAGTCCGTAAGCACACATGATTGTGCGTGCTGCTGCTCCACTAATAATACTAACCTTTAACAGTTAATTTTACTCATTTTCATTCATTACTAGTTTCTATGTAACTGTTTTTATATTGTTGTACTTTATTTTTATTCAAGAAAATGTTTTTAATTTATTTATCTTATTTTACTATTTTTTTTAAAAAGGACCTTATCTTCACCATACCTGGTTGTCCAAATTAGGCATAATAATGTGTTAATTCCATGACTGTATATATCGGTTGATATCGGTATCGGTTGATATCAGTATCGGTAATTAAAGAGTTGGGCAATATCGGAATATCGGATATCGGCAAAAAGCCATTATCGGACATCCCTAATAAAAACAGTTACATAGAAACTAGTAATGAATGAAAATTAGTAAAATTAAGTGTTAAAGGTTAGTACTATTAGTGGACCAGCAGCACGCACAATCATGTGTGCTTACGGACTGTATCCCTTGCAGACTGTATTGATATATATTGATATATAATGTAGGAACCAGAATATTAATAACAGAAAGAAACAACCCTTTTGTGTGAATGAGTGTAAATGGGGGAGGGAGGTTTTTTGGGTTGGTGCACTAATTGTAAGTGTATCTTGTGTTTTTTATGTGGATTTAATAAAAACAAACAAAAAACAAACAAACAAAAAAAAAACGATACTGATAATAAAAAAACCGATACCGATAATTTCCGATATTACATTTTAACGCATTTATCGGCCGATAATATCGGTCTGCCGATATTATCGGACATCTCTAATACTAAGTCTTTACATGCTTGGAATCTGCGCTTATGGCTGATATACCAGTTACTGTGGTAATCTAATTAGTTACTGTGGTCATCTAATTAGTTACTACGGTCATCTAATTAGTTACTATGGTCATCTAATTAGTTACTATGGTCATCTAATTAGTTACTATGGTCATCTACGTCACAGCAGCTCAGACGAGGCACCAAGCAGTGTGGGCGGGAAGCGTTTCCACAGACGCGGAAGGAGCTTTTTACAACAAAGTTCTAAATCTTAGTGATATATCACATATATCGGATTGTAGGTGGGTTTATTTTGTACCCTTCGCGTTCATATTTCACTGTTTGTTGCATTTTTGTTGCGTTTCACTCGATTGTAAAATATGTCGATCGAAAGGGGGTGTGACATTCATATTTAGTCAATATTCAGTGTTTTATCCTTCATAGGAAAAGTTAAAATTCCATTACGTTTTTTAAGACGTTTTTAGCATTGTGAAGTTTTGTATTAAGTGTCCCTAAAAATAGATATACCGGCCCCCTGACACATTTTTTTCCTCTAAATGTGGCCCCCGAGTCAAAATAATTGCCCAGGCCTGATGTAAATAGTCATGAACATAAAAAAAGACTCAATGTGTGTACAAACATACAATTAAAGAAGTTTAGTAAAGTTGTTACTGCATGTTAATGCTGAAGATAAAGATGCACAGCTGAAAAAAAACCATGCATTTGTATTCATCGTATGCTTTGTGTGGATAAACGTGTGTTTTCATGTACTCT
>NC_084755.1:1742436-1752701 GCF_033978785.1 Entelurus aequoreus
CTCTCTTCTCTCGCCCACACACTCACTGACGTCACTCACCTCACGGCCACACACATACGCTGCTGTCATAACATTTTCTTTCCAATTCATTAATTAGGCAACTAATTTGAAACTGTTGTGGGTGGCTCTATATATACTAGCCCACTGCAGCCACATGCAGAAATCAACAAGGAATCGAAAAGTATTAAATCTGTGACAAAAATAATATCCGCTCTGTCTAAACGATACCGTTTGATCAGCTGCTCGTCATCAAAAGAAACCAAAACATTGTTCCGTTCCCTGAACGTTGGCGCACGTCTCTCTCGCCTCAGTGCCATCCCCTGCTGGCAACTCCTAACCACTTAAGACACCTCTGAAGGTCTCTTAAATATCGTGGAGAGTAGGAGTGATTCTTAGACTTAAGAACGTTGATAAAAAGCTTTTATTCTTAAGTTTGAGAGTAGGACTAAATTTCGCAAATTCTCAGGACTTAAGTGTAAAATGGCACTCTAAGAAGCTTGATAAGTACGGCCCCTGAAGTTGATCTTGAGGCTATTGTGGTAAAAGTTTTAAACTTTACTGAGCAGTACCCTTTTGGATCCCCAATCATTTTAGTGGGACTTTTTTTTTTTTTAAGTGTCATTGCTCAAAAAAATAATGAATTGAAATCAATGTTGTTATGAGTTATTGACCTTTTTAAGACTCCAATTATTATATAATCTCAAATATTCCACTTTAACATTTTATTGGGGGAAAATATTGCATATTTTGTGTTTTTTTCCATAAAAAAACACGGTTTTCCTTGACAAAAATGGCATACAACTTACATCTTTAAAAGCGTTTTATTGACAGATAGACCTAATGTTGATCTAGAGATTTAAATCTTGAATAATAATAATAATAATAATACTAAATAATGACACATTTGTAATATTTTTTTTGACCAAAACCTTTTGGGGTCCCCGGGATCAAGTCTGAGTGGAGGCCTAAATGTATCTTTTTTATACATATATTGTATTGGTTTTTAAAATAAAAAATATCAAAATGGCCCCTGCTAGCTTTGATTTTTCAGTGGAAAAAGTTTGGACACCCCTGTTTTTAATGTATTGTTTATTGAGTGTAACTAGGGGTGTAACGGTACACAAACATTTTGGTTCGGTACGTACCTCGGTTTAGAGGTCACGGTTCGGTTCATTTTCAGTACAGTAAGAAAACAACAAAATGTAAATTTTTAGGTTATTTATTTACCAAATTTGCAAAATCTTCCACCAAAAATATTTGTCTTAGTGTAATATTTGATGTGAAGTAATGGCAACCTTGGATAGGTCAATAATTCATAATAACATTGATTTTGATTCAATATTATGTTTTGAGCAATGACAGTTTGAAAGAAGAAAAAAAACGCTTTGTTTTATTAGTCAACATTGCAACTTTTTCTAAATTACATTTAACCTTTTTTATTTCACTTTTGTTATGTTTTTTGTTTATTTGAATAGTATTTTTAGAATGTGCCGTGGGCCTTTAAAACATTAGCTGTGGGCCGCAAATGGCCTCCGGGGCACACTTTTGACACCCCTGCTATAGATAATAAAACATTAAATGTGATAAATCTATGGATAAAAAGCAGAGCCTGGCGACGCATGCGCGTTTATCATAACTCTCTCTCTGTCTCTGCCCCTCCCTCACCAATGCTGCTGTTTGTTTTGTTTTTAACCCCTTCTTAACCCTGAACGTACATTGAAAATACACGCAACCCTAACTCAAAACGCCGGACATTTGAGGCATTTAAGAAACTCCGCAAAAGAGGACATGTCCGGTGAAAAGAGGACGTATGGTCAGTCTATCCTAGCCCGTTAGCTGCTAGCATGCTGTGTGTTGTGCCTCGGTGTGCATTGTTTACACAACGTGCGTTACGCTACTTAATATGTCCGTGTGGAAACTCGTTCAGTACACCTCCGAACCGAACCGGAACCCCCGTACCGAAACAGTTCAATACAAATACACGTACCGTTACACCCCTAATACAGGGGTCACCAACGCGGTGCCCGCGGGCACCAGGTAGCCCGTAAGGACCAGATGAGTAGCCCGCCGGCCTGTTCTAAAAATAGCTCAAATAGCAGCACTTACCAGTGAGCTGCCTCTATTTTTTAAAGTGTATTTATTTACTAGCAAGCTGGTCTCGCTTTGCCCGACATTTTTAATTCTAAGAGAGACAAAACTCAAATAGAATTGGAAAATCCAAGAAAATATTTTAAAGACTTGGTCTTCACTTGTTTAAATAAATTCATAATTATTTTTACTTAGCTTCTTATAACTTTCAGAAAGACAATTTTAGAGAAAAAATACAACCTTAAAAATGATTTTAGGATTTTTAAACACATATACCTTTTTACCTTTTAAATTCCTTCCTCTTCTTTCCTGACCATTTAAATCAATGTTCAAGTAAATAAAAATTTTTTATTGTAAAGAATAATAAATAAATTGTAATTTAATTCTTCATTTTAGTTTCGTGACGAAGAATATTTGTGAAATATTTCTTCAAAGTTATTATGATTAAAATTTAAAAAAAAAAATATTCTGGCAAATCTAGAAAATCTGTAGAATCAATTTAAATCTTATTTCAAAGTCTTTTGAATTTCTTTTAAAAGTTTTGTTCTGGAAAATCTAGAAGAAATAATGATTTGTCTTTGTTAGAAATATAGCTTGGTCCAATTTGTTATATATTCTAACAAAGTGCAGATTGGATTTTAACCTATTTAAAACATGTCATCAAAATTCTAAATTAATCTTAATCAGGAAAAATTACTAATGATGTTCCATAAATTATTTTTTAAATTTTTTCAAAAAGATTCGAATTAGCTAGTTTTTCTCTTCTTTTTTTCGGTTGAATTTTGAATTTTAAAGAGTCGAAATTGAAGATAAACTATGTTTCAAAATTGAATTGTCATTTTTTTTTCGTGTTTTCTCCTCTTTTAAACCGTTCAATTAAGTGTAAATATCATTAATTATTAATAATAACATAAAGTTAAAGGTAAATTGAGCAAATTGGCTATTTCTGGCAATTGATTTAAGTGTGTATCAAACTGGTAGCCCTTCGCATTAATCACTACCCAAGAAGTAGCTCTTGCTTTCAAAAAGGTTGGTGACCCCTGCCCTAATATATATATATAACATATATATAACGTATAGCGTATCTGTCTACTCTGCATCAGTGGTCATTGGCTGTTGAGTTTCCTACAGTGTGAGGATCTCTCCAGACAGGGCATCTGGTTTATTCTCCACTTCCCTCCACCCGTCCTTCTTCCCAAACATTCCCCCCTGCTGGGGTTGGAAGAAGCCCATTATTGCCTCACTGTCCTGCACACACAAGCATGGCTGACAGGCGTCGTGCTGAGTGCTAACACCCGTGCTCTACTCTGCATCTGTGGCACCCAGCTGTGCTATAACCTACTCTGCCTCCCCCCCCCCCCCCCCCCCTTCTTTTTGAAGCGCCACGTCGGCTCCTTTAAGAATCAGCAGCATCCTCCACTGCACTGCATGCTGGTACACTGTGATGTCACAGCCGGGCGCCTTGCTGGCTCCGCTTTCTTGCCATCTCCCTGTCTTTTTTTTTGTCTCACAATGGATCTTTTCTTGCCTCGTTCTTCTTCTTCGTTTCACCTCCAATCTCTTCTGTCTGCCGAATTCCTCATGGTCTAAGACAGTGGTTGTCAACCTTTTTTTTAGTGATGTACCCCCTGTGAAAATTGTTTTAATTTAAGTACCCCCTAATCAGAGCAAAAGCATTTTTGGTTGAAAAAAAGAGATAAAGAAGTAAAATACAGCACTATGTCATCAGTTTCTGATTTATTAAATTGTATAACAGTGCAAAATATTGCTCATTTGTAGTGGTCTTTCTTGAACTATTGGAAAAAAAGATAGGTTTTTATTTATATTTATAAAGGATTTTTGAATTGTTGCTATTTTTAGAATATTAAAAAAAAAAGCAAAATATTGCTCATTTGTAGTGGTCTTTCTTGAACTATTTGGGGAAAAAGATAGGTTTTTATTTATATTTATAAAGGATTTTTGAATTGTTGCTATTTTTAGAATATTAAAAAAAAAAGCAAAATATTGCTCATTTGTAGTGGTCTTTCTTGAACTATTTGGGGAAAAAGATAGGTTTTTATTTATATTTATAAAGGATTTTTGAATTGTTGCTATTTTTAGAATATTTAAAAAAAAAAAGCAAAATATTGCTCATTTGTAGTGGTCTTTCTTGAACTATTTGGGGAAAAAGATAGGTTTTTATTTATATTTATAAAGGATTTTTGAATTGTTGCTATTTTAGAATATTAAAAAAAAGCTAAATATTGCTCATTTGTAGTGGTCTTTCTTGAACTATTTGGGAAAAAAGATAGGTTTTTATTTATATTTATAAAGGATTTTTGAATGGTTGCTATTTTTAGAATATTTAAAAAAAAATGCAAAATATTGCTCATTTGTAGTGGTCTTTCTTGAACTATTTGGGGAAAAAGATAGGTTTTTATTTATATTTATAAAGGATTTTTGAATTGTTGCTATTTTTAGAATATTTAAAAAAAATGCAAAATATTGCTCATTTGTAGTGGTCTTTCTTGAACTATTTGGGGAAAAAGATAGGTTTTTATTTATATTTATAAAGGATTTTTGTATTGTTGCTATTTTTAGAATATTTTAAAAAAAAAAAGCAAAATATTGCTCAATTGTAGTGGTCTTTCTTGAACTATTTGAAAAAAAGATAGGTTTTTATTTATATTTATAAAGGATTTTGAATTGTTGCTATTTTTAGAATATTAAAAAAAAAAGCAAAATATTGCTCATTTGTAGTGGTCTTTCTTGAACTATTTGGAGAGAAAGATAGGTTTGTATTTATATTTATAAAGGATTTTTGAATTGTTGCTATTTTTAGAATATTAAAAAAAAAGCAAAATGTTGCTCATTTTATAGTGGTCTTTCTTGAACTATTTGGAGAAAAAGATAGGTTTTTATTTATATTTATAAAGGATTTTTGAATTGTTGCTATTTTAGAATATTTAAAAAAAAGCAAAATATTGCTCATTTTATAGTGGTCTTTCTTGAACTATTTGGAGAAAAAGATAGGTTTTTATTTATATTTATAAAGGATTTTTGAATTGTTGCTATTTTTAGAATATTTTTTAAAAAAAGCAAAATATTGCTCATTTTATAGTGGTCTTTCTTGAACTATTTTGGAGAAAAAGATAGGTTTTATTTATATTTATAAAGGATTTTTGAATTGTTGCTATTTTTAGAATATTTTTAAAAAAAAAGCAAAATATTGCTCATTTGTAGTGGTCTTTCTTGAACTATTTGGAAAAAAAGATAGGTTTTTATTTATATTTATAAAGGATTTTTGAATTGTTGCTATTTTTAGAATATTTGCATTTGACCCATCACCCTTGATCACCCCATGGGAGGTGAGGGGAGCAGTGAGCAGCAGCGGTGGCCACGCCCGGGAATCATTTTTGGTGATTTAACCCCCAATTCCAACCCTTGATGCTGAGTGCCAAGCAGGGAGGTAATGGCTCCCATTTTTATAGTCTTTGGTATGACTCGGCCAGGGTTTGAACTCACAACCTACCCATCTCAGGGCGGACACTCTAACCACTAGGCCACTGAGTAGGTAAAAGTATACATACAGCAATGTTAATATTTGCTTACATGTCCCTTGGCAAGTTTACCTGCAATAAGGCACTTTTGGTAGCCATCCACAAGCTTCTCCTGGAATTTTTGACCACTCCTCTTGACAAAATTGGTGCAGTTCAGCAAAATGTGTGACTTGTTTCTTCAGCATTGTCCACACGTTTAAGTCAGGACTTTGGGAAGGCCATTCTAAAACCTTCATTCTAGCCTGATTTAGCCATTCCTTTACCACTTTTGACGTGTGTTTGGGGTCATTGTCCTGTTGGAACACCCAACTGCGCCCAAGACCCAACCTCCGGGCTGATGATTTTAGCTTGTCCTGAAGAATTTGGAGGTAATCCTCCTTTTTCATTGTCCCATTTACTCTCTGTAAAGCACCAGTTCCATTGGCAGCAAAACAGGCCCAGAGCATAATACTACCACCACCATGCTTGACGGTAGGCATGGTGTTCCTGGGATTAAAGGCCTCACCTTTTCTCCTCCAAACATATTGCTGGGTATTGTGGCCAAACAGCTCCATTTTTTGTTTCATCTGACCACAGAACTTTCCTCCAGAAGGTCTTATCTTTGTCCATGTGATGTCAGATGAAACTCAAACTGAGTTGTTTGGCCACAATACCCAGCAATATGTTTGGAGGAGAAAGGGTGAGGCCTTTAATCCAAGAACACCATAACTACCGTCAAGCAGTTGGGTGTTCCAACAGGACAATGACCCCAAACACACGTCAAAAGTGGTAAAGGAATGGCTAAATCAGGCTAGAATGAAGGTTTTAGATTGGCCTTCCCAAAGTTCTGACTTAAACGTGTGGACAATGCTGAAGAAACAAGTCCATGTCAGAAAACCAACACATTTAGCTGAACTGCACCAATTTTGTCAAGAGGAGTGAGTCAAATCACCATCATTAGTGTCTAGATCAGGGGTCACCAACCTTTTTGAAACCAAGAGCTACTTCTTGGGTAGTGATTAATGCGAAGGGCTACCAGTTTGATACACACTTAAATCAATTGCCAGAAATAGCCAATTTGCTCAATTTACCTTTAACTCTATGTTATTATTAATAATTAATGATATTTACACTTAATTGAACGGTTTAAAAGAGGAGAAAACACGAAAAAAATGACAATTAAATTTTGAAACATAGTTTATCTTCAATTTTGACTCTTTAAAATTCAAAATTCAACCGAAAAAAAGAAGAGAAAAACTAGCTAATTCGAATCTTTTGAAAAAATTTAAAAAATAATTTATGGAACATCATTAGTAATTTTTCCTGGTTAAGATTAATTTCAGAATTTTGATGACATGTTTTAAAAGGTTAAAATCCAATTTACACTTTGTTAGAATGATATAACAAATTGGACCAAGCTATATTTCTAACAAAGACAAATCATTATTTCTTTTAGATTTTCCAGAACAAAAATTTTAAAAGAAATTCAAAAGACTTTGAAATAAGATTTAAATTTGATTCTACAGATTTACTAGATTTGCCAGAATAATTTTTTTGAATTTTAATCATAATAAGTTTGAAGAAATATTTCACAAATATTCTTCGTCGAAAAAACAGAAGCTAAAATGAAGAATTAAATTAAAATGTATTTATTATTCTTTACAATAAAAACAATAAATTTACTTGAACATTGATTTAAATTGTCAGGAAAGAAGAGGAAGGAATTTAAGAGGTAAAAAGGTATGTGTTTAAAAATCCTAAAATCATTTTTAAGGTTGTATTTTTTCTCTAAAATTGTCTTTCTGAAAGTTATAAGAAGCAAAGTAAAAAAAATTATGAATTTATTTAAACAAGTGAAGACCAAGTCTTTAAAATATTTTCTTGGATTTTCAAATTCTATTGAGTTTTGTCTCTCTTAGAATTAAAAATGTCGGGCAAAGCGAGACCAGCTTGCTAATAAATAAAAAAAATAAAAAAATAGAGGCAGCTCACTGGTAAGTGCTGCTATTTGAGCTATTTTTAGAACAGGCCAGCGGGCTACTCATCTGGTCCTTACGGGCTACCTGGTGCCCGCGGGCACCGCGTTGGTGACCCCTAGTCTAAATAGCTGGCAACACAAGTGAGAAGCAAGGTCATTGTATCTTGCCTATGTCCAAGCGGTAGTGTCATTGTTTGCATGAGTGTTCAGTTAAGTTAAGTGTTAAGTCAGGACTTTGGGAAGGCCATTTCTAAAACCTTCATTCTAGCCTGATTTAGCCATTCCTTTACCACTTTTGACGTGTGTTTGGGGTCATTGTCCTGTTGGAACACCCAAACTGCGCCCAAGACCCAACCTCCGGGCTGATGATATTAGCTCGTCCTGAAGAATTTGGAGGTAATCCTCCTTTTTCCTCGTAAACTTTTGACCACGACTGTAACGATAATTCTCTTACTGCCACCAAATTTTTCTGAGAGCTGACGATTCAGTAGCCAATGAAACAAAAGTGTCTTTCATGGCCTTCTCTCTAAGAGTGAGACACATTCTGGCTTCCCCTCATTCATCACCTGCTCTGAATAGCTTACCAGTTCCACAGATGGAGCTAGGGACATTCTCTGGACATCCAGGTAGGGTGCCGTCCAACACAATGTGCAAGGGATTAGCCTGAAAGCAATCCCCCCTCGAGGCCCCTCGCTGTCCTCCCGAGGCTCCGGCTGGGACTGCTCGGCATGCCGGTGTCCCCTCCGACACCACGGCCGCCACGGGGGGACTGGGGAACAGAGCCTGGCCCGGGACAGGCTTGGTGTCTGGGGCACTCGGAGCTCACCTCCCAGCAGGTGAGCCTAAGCTGCCAGTACTGAAAACCCCTCATTATATTTGTAATTGAATTGTTTATTGCAGATTTCATAGACCACACTGCAAAAACTGATATCCAAGTAAGATGAAATATCTCAAATAAGGGTGATATTTGCTTATTTTCTGTCTGATAAGATCATTCTTCTCACTAAGCAGATTGTATGTTAGAGTGTTTTACTTGTTTTAAGTGTTTTGGTCCTAAGTGATCTTAGTAAGATATTAGACAGACAGACAGACAGCAGCTTTATTTTGTCCATTCTTAACATGTACAAGACACATAAGAACTGAAATTACATTTTCGGCACAATCCCGCTAAGAGCAGACATACATTCCAGGGGGACAAGACGGGACCGCCAACGGATCAGCCACTTACAGCGCTCCTTAAAAAGGTGACATTGGGAAAGGGGGGAAGAGTAAAAAAAAGTATCAGTCTGAGGCTGGACCCTCAGGAGTGGTCCAGACTGAGTCCGAGGAAAAAACCTCACATAGCATGGCACACATAAACATGGTACATGTAATCACAACAACTCGCAACAGAGGAGGGGGGAGTTGGGACCCTGGAGGCCGGCTGCCGCTATTAAAGCGCTACTCAGCCCCCACAACCCCGGAGGAATTAAGCAGTGGTGAAGGCGTTGATTTGGGGAGGGGCGTGTGCGTGCATGCATGCCCAATTAACTTGGGTGAGATGTTGAAATTGTCTTTATGGACTGAGGCCGATCTCAAAAGTTCGACCCAGGTGCTTTTTGAAAAAAAAGGAAGGTCAAAAGCGTCCATCTTTGAGGAGTCCTCGGGGGAGTTCTTCAGAACAGCCTGTTCCTCAAGGCCATTCGAGGGAGTCAAATCGTAGATTAAGATGTTGTTTTTCTTCGAGCAGTCAAAACAATGACATTCCTGCTCTGTGTCCGTGTGCCGCTGTGTCAATTCCAATTTAATTATTCTTTCTCGGCAAACTTCCCCAAGATGATATTCACTTTGCGATTCAAACTAGAAATCGCTCCAGTCTGTGATCCCACAGCACGACCCAATCCTTCCATTGCGTTGAACAGCCTATGGGCCCCTTGAGTTACATATTACAGCTTGTTGCTGAGATGTTATGACCTATATTGAGTAAAACATGCTTGAAACTATTTTTGTCCAAATGTCCAAAACACACCCAGCAATGGTGCACAGGAAGGCGGGGAAGAAGAGGGGAAAAGGTGGCCAAAATGGTCAAAAGTCCCAAGTTTGTCCAAAATACCTCCCCGGGTTCGAGTCTCACGGGTCCCGCCGAACAAGTCCCGGGATGCAAAAAATGTCCAAAACGCACCCAGCAAAGTCCCACGGGAAGTGGGGGAGAAAAGTGAGAAGAGTCGGCAAAAGTCCCCAAAAATGTTCAAAATACCTACCCAGGTTCCAGTCCCACAAGTCCTGGGATGCCCAAAAAGTCCACAACACCCCCAGCCGAGTCCCACGGGAAGTGGGGGATAAAAGTTGAAAAAGTTGGCAAAAGTCCCCGAAAATGTTCAAAATACCTACCCAGGTTGGAGTCCCACATGGAGTCTTAAGACTTGTGGCACTCGAACCCGGGTGTGATTTTTCAACATTTTACCCACTTTTCTCACTTTTCTCCCCGCCTTCCCGTGGGACTTTGCTGGGTGCGTTTTGGACATTTTGGGCATCCCGGCTGGGGGCGGGACTTGTGGGACTGGAACCTGGGTAAGTATTTTGAACATTTTTGGGACTTTTGCCGACTTTTCCAACTTTTATCCCCCCCACCCCCTCCACGTGGGACTCAGCTGTGTGTGTTATGGACATTTTGGGCATCCCGGGACTTGCGCGGCCAAACA